>NC_083408.1:118541632-118598744 GCF_020745735.1 Hemiscyllium ocellatum
CAGTGCTGTCCCTGTCCTGGGAGTGTTTGATGGGGGACTGTGTAGAGGGAGCATTACTCTATACCTAACCCTGTGCTGTCCCTGTCCTGGGAGGGTTTGATGGGGGACAGTGTAGAGGGAGCTTTACTCTGTATCTAACCCCGTGCTGTCCCTGTCCTGGGAGTGTTTGATGGGGGACAGTGTAGAGGGAGCTTTACTCTGTATCTAACCCTGTGCTGTCCCTGTCCTGGGAGGGTTTGATGGGGGACAGTGTAGAGGGAGCTTTACTCTGTATCTAACCCTGTGCTGTCCCTGTCCTGGGAGTGTTTGATGAGGGAACAGTGTAGAGGGAGCTTTACTCTGTTTCTAACCCTGTGCTGTCCCTGTTCTGGGAGTGTTTGATGGGGACAGTGTAGAGGGAGCTTTACTCTGTATCTAACCCTGTGCTGTCCCTGTCCTGAGAACGTTTGATGGGGGACAGTGTAGAGGGAGCTTTACTCTGTATCTAACCCCGTGCTGTCCCTGTCCCGGGGAGGGTTTGATGGATGGACAGTGTAGAGGGAGCTTTACTCAGTATCTAACCCTGTGCTGTCCCTGTCCTGGGAGTGTTTGATGGGGGGACAGTGTAGAGGGAGCTTTACTCTGTATCTAACCCTGTGCTGTCCCTGTCCTGGGAGTGTTTGATGGGGACAGTGTAGAGAGAGCTTTACTCTGTATCTAACCCCGTGCTGTCCCTGTCCTGGGAGTGTTTGATGGGGGACTGTGTAGAGGGAGCATTACTCTATACCTAACCCTGTGCTGTCCCTGTCCTGGGAGGGTTTGATGGGGGACAGTGTAGAGGGAGCTTTACTCTGTATCTAACCCTGTGCTGTCCCTGTCCTGGGAGGGTTTGATGGGGGACTGTGTAGAGGGAGCTTTACTCTGTATCTAACCCCGTGCTGTCCCCGTCCCTGGGAGTGTTTGATGGGGACAGTGTAGAGAGAGCTTTACTCTGTATCTAACCCCGTGCTGTCCCTGTCCTGGGAGTGTTTGATGGGGGACAGTGTAGAGGGAGCTTTACTCTGTATCTAACCCTGTGCTGTCCCTGTCCTGGGAGGGTTTGATGGGGGACAGTGTAGAGGGAGCTTTACTCTGTATCTAACCCTGTGCTGTCCCTGTCCTGGGAGGGTTTGATGGGGGACAGTGTAGAGGGAGTTTTACTCTGTGTCTAATCCCGTGCTGTCCCGGTCCTGGGAGTGTTTGATGGGGACAGTGTAGAGGGAGCTTTACTCTGTTTCTAACCCTGTGCTGTCCCTGTCCCTGGAGTGTTTGATGGAGGACAGTGTAGAGGGAGCTTTACTCTGTATCTAACCCTGTGCTGTCCCTGTCCTGGGAGTGTTTGATGGGGACAGTGTAGAGGGAGCTTTACTCTGTATCTAACCCCGTGCTGTCCCTGTCCTGGGAGTGTTTGATGGGGGACAGTGTAGAGGGAGCTTTACTCTAACCCCGTGCTGTCCCTGTCCCTGGGATGGGAGGGTGAGCTTTCCTGTTCCTGGTCTGGGATGCCCTTTAGCAGGGTGTCCGTGCTGTTTGAGGGTGATGATGATAACGTTCCTCCCAATTCCTGGCTCACATCCCACCCTCATCAACCCTCAAACCCCCAACCCTCCTGCTCTGTGCTCACCAACTGGGCCAACGTCTGCGAGTTATTCCGGGATTAGATTCTCCTCCCACTTCCTGGTGAGTGTGATCCAAAATTCACAGGAAGTGGGGGCAATGATCCTGATGAAGGGCTGTTCCCCGAAACATCGACTCTCCTGCTCCTCAGATGCTGCCTGGCCAGCTGTGCTTTTCCAGCAACACTCTCCCGAGGGCTGGAGTGAGTGAGTGAGGGAGAGTGACCCCTGGTCAGTGAGGGCTGGAGTGAGTGAGGGAGAGTGACCCCTGGTCTGTGAGGGCTGGAGTGAGTGTGTGAGGGAGTGAGCACTGGTCATTGAGGGCTGGAGTGAGTGAGTGAGGGAGAGTGACCCCTGGTCAGTGAGGGCTAGCGTGGGTGAGGGAGGGAGTGACTCCTGGTCAGTGAGGGCTGGAGTGAGTGAGGGAGGGAGTGACCACTGGTCAATGAGGGCCGGAGTGAATGAGTGAGGGAGTGACCACTGGTCAGTGACGGCTGGAGTGAGTGAAGGAGGGAGTGACCACTGGTCAGTGAGGGCCAGAGTGAATGAGTGAGGGAGTGACCACTGGTCAGTGACGGCTGGAGTGACTGAGGGAGAGTGACCACTGGTCTGTGAGGGCTGGAGTGAGTGAGTGAGGGCATGATTCCTGGTCAGTGAGGGCTTGAGTGAGTAGGTGAGGGAGAGTGACCCATGGTCAATGAGGGCTGGAGTGAGTGAGTGAGGGAGAGTGACCACTGGTCTGTTAGAGCTGGAGTGAATGAGCGAGGGAGTGACAACTGGTCAGTGACGGCTGGAGTGAGAGAGTGAGAGATAGTGACCGCTGGTCAGTGTGAGATGGAGTGAGTGACTGAGGGAGTGACCACTGGTCAGTGACGGCTGGAGTGAATGAGTGAGGGAGTGACCACGGGTCAGTGAGGGCTGCAGTGAGTGAGTGAGGGAGGGAGAGTGACCCCTGGTCAATGACGGCTGGAGTGAGTGAGTGAGGGCGTGACTCCTGGTCAGTGAGGGCTGGAGAGAGTGAGGGAGAGAGAGTGACCCCTGGTGAGTGAGGTCTGGAGTGAGTGAGGGAGTGACCACTGGTCAGTGAGGGCTGGAGTGAGGGAGGGAGTGACCACTGGTCAGTGAGGGCTGGAGTGAGTGAGGAAGAGTGACCACAGGTCAGTGAGTCCGGAGTGAGAGAGTGAGGGAGAGTGACCATGGGACAGTGAGGGATGGAGTGAGTGAGTGAGGGAGAGTGACCACTGGTCAGTGAGGTCTGGAGTGAGTGAGTGAGGGCATGATTCCTGGTCAGTGAGGGCTTGAGTGAGTAGGTGAGGGAGAGTGACCCATGGTCAATGAGGGCTGGAGTGAGTGAGTGAGGGAGAGTGATCCTGGTCAGTGAGGGCTAGAATGAGTGAGTGAGGGAGTGACCACAGGACAGTAACAGCTGGAGTGAATGAGTGAGGGAGTGACCACTGGTCAGTGACGGCTGGAGTGACTGAGGGAGAGTGACCACTGGTCTGTGAGGGCTGGAGTGAGTGAGTGAGGGCGTGACTCCTGGTCAGTGAGGGCTAGAGTGAGTGAGTAAGGGAGGGAGAGTGACCACTGGTCAGTGAAGGCTGGAGTGAGTGAGGGAGGGATAGTGCACCCTGGTCAATGAGGGCTGGAATGAGTGAGTGAGGGAGGGAGAGTGACCACTGGTCAGTGAGGGCTGCAGTGAGGGAGGGAGTGACCCTTGGTCAGTGAGGGCTGGAGTGAGTGAGGGAGGGAGTGACCACTGGTCAGTGAGGGCCAGAGTGAATGAGTGAGGGTGTGGCCACTGGTCAGTGACGGCTGGAGTGAGTGAGGGAGGGAGTGACCCCTGGTCAGTGAGGGCTGGAGTGTGTGAGGGAGGGAGTGACCACTGGTCTGTTAGGGCTGGAGTGAATGGGTAAGGGAGTGACCACTGGTCAGTGAGGGCTGGAGTGAGGGAGGGAGTGACCACTGGTCAGTGAGGGCTGGAGTGAGTGAGGGAGTGTGACGACAGGTCAGTGAGGGCCGGAGTGAATGAGCGAGGGAGTGACAACTGGTCAGTGAGTCCGGAGTGAGAGAGTGAGGGAGAGTGACCATGGGACAGTGAGGGATGGAGTGAGTGACTGAGGGAGTGACCATGGGTCAGTGACCGCTGGAGTGAGTGAGTGAGGGAGAGTGTCCATGGGACAGTGATGGATGGAGTGAGTGACTGAGGGAGAGTGACCACTGGTCAGTGAGGTCTGGAGTGAGTGAGTGAGGGAGAGTGACCACTGGTCTGTTAGAGCTGGAGTGAATGAGCGAGGGAGTGACAACTGGTCAGTGACGGCTGGAGTGAGAGAGTGAGAGATAGTGACCGCTGGTCAGTGTGAGATGGAGTGAGTGACTGAGGGAGTGACCACTGGTCAGTGACGGCTGGAGTGAATGAGTGAGGGAGTGACCACGGGTCAGTGAGGGCTGCAGTGAGTGAGTGAGGGAGGGAGAGTGACCCCTGGTCAATGACGGCTGGAGTGAGTGAGTGAGGGCATGACTCCTGGTCAGTGAGGGCTGGAGAGAGTGAGGGAGAGAGAGTGACCCCTGGTGAGTGAGGTCTGGAGTGAGTGAGGGAGTGACCACTGGTCAGTGAGGGCTGGAGTGAGGGAGGGAGTGACCACTGGTCAGTGAGGGCTGGAGTGAGTGAGGAAGAGTGACCACAGGTCAGTGAGTCCGGAGTGAGAGAGTGAGGGAGAGTGACCATGGGACAGTGAGGGATGGAGTGAGTGACTGAGGGAGTGACCATGGGTCAGTGACCGCTGGAGTGAGTGAGTGAGGGAGAGTGACCATGGGACAGTGATGGATGGAGTGAGTGAGTGAGGGAGAGTGACCACTGGTCAGTGAGGTCTGGAGTGAGTGAGTGAGGGAGAGTGACCACTGGTCTGTTAGAGCCTGGGTGAATGAGCGAGGGAGTGACAACTGGTCAGTGACGGCTGGAGTGATGAGATGGAGTGAGTGACTGAGGGAGTGACCACTGGTCAGTGACGGCTGGAGTGAATGAGTGAGGGAGTGACCACGGGTCAGTGAGGGCTGCAGTGAGTGAGTGAGGGAGGGAGAGTGACCACTGGTCAGTGACGGCTGGAGTGAGTGAGTGAGGGCGTGACTCCTGGTCAGTGAGGGCTGGAGAGAGTGAGGGAGAGAGAGTGACCCCTGGTGAGTGAGGTCTGGAGTGAGTGAGGGAGTGACCACTGGTCAGTGAGGGCTGGAGTGACTGTGGGAGTGACCACTGGTCAGTGATGGCTGGAGTGAGTGAGTGTGAATGACCACTGGTGGGTGAGGTCTAGAGTGAGTGAGGGAGGGGTGACCACTGGTCAGTGACGGCTGGAGTGAGGGACAGTGACCACTGGTCAGTGATGGCTGGAGTGAGTGAGTGAGGGTGAATGACCACTGGTGAGTGAGGTCTAGAGTGAGTGAGGGAGAGTGACCACTGGTCAGTGAGGGCTGGAGTGAGTGACTGCAGGAGTGACCACTGGTCAGTGACGGCTGGAGTGAGGGAGAGTGACCACTGGTCAGTGAGGGCTGGAGTGAGTGAGTGAGGGAGAGTGACCACTGGTCTGTTAGAGCTGGAGTGAATGAGCGAGGGAGTGACAACTGGTCAGTGACGGCTGGAGTGAGAGAGTGAGAGATAGTGACCGCTGGTCAGTGAGGACTGGAGTGAGTGAGGGAGTGACCACTGGTCAGTGAGGGCTGGAGTGACTGTGGGAGTGACCACTGGTCAGTGATGGCTGGAGTGAGTGAGTGTGAATGACCACTGGTGGGTGAGGTCTAGAGTGAGTGAGGGAGGGGTGACCACTGGTCAGTGACGGCTGGAGTGAGGGAGAGTGACCACTGGTCAGTGATAGCTGGAGTGAGTGAGTGAGGGTGAATGACCACTGGTGAGTGAGGTCTAGAGTGAGTGAGGGAGAGTGACCACTGGTCAGTGAGGGCTGGAGTGAGTGACTGCAGGAGTGACCACTGGTCAGTGACGGCTGGAGTGAGGGAGAGTGACCACTGGTCAGTGAGGGCTGGAGTGAGTGACTGCAGGAGTGACCACTGGTCAGTGACGGCTGGAGTGAGGGAGAGTGACCACTGGTCAGTGAGGGCTGGAGTGAGTGAGTGAGGGCATGACTCCTGGTCAGTGAGGGTTGGAGTGTGTGAGGGAGGGAGAGTGACCCCTGGTCAGTGAGGGCTGGAGTGTGTGAGGGAGGGAGTGACCACTGGTCAGAGAGGGCTGGAGTGAGTGAGTGAGGGCATGACCCCTGGTCAGTGAGGGTTGGAGTGTGTGAGGGAGGGAGAGTGACCCCTGGTCAGTGAGGGCTGGAGTGAGTGAGGGAGGGAGTGACCACTGGTCAGTGAGGGCTGGAGTGTGTGAGGGAGGGAGAGTGACCCCTGGTCAGTGAGGGCTGGAGTGAGTGAGGGAGAGAGTGACCATTGGTCAGTCCGGTTGTAGAAGGTTGTGGCGGTGGCTGAGTTCTGGGACTGTTCGCTGAGGGATCAGACTCTGTGAGAGGTGGACAGAGTCCAGACCGATGGTGTCAGAGGCAGCTGAGTGACCGATCAGGGTCAGTTCTGTGCTTCCTGGGATATATTGTAGAAATATTCACTCCGAAAGTTCAAACTGAGAGGGAGAGCATGGCTGGAGCTGCTCTGCTGTTCCCAACCTGTGTTTTGAGATGTGATGGGCTGAATGGCCTCCTGCTATACAGGATCACGTGTATGATTCTGAGAGAGATCCTGCAACAGACTGACCGCAGGAAGCAACACGCACAGGAAGAGCCAACAAATGGAGCAAAACAGAAACGATGCTGGTGTTGTCATGAGAACTTTCTGTCTGTAATGAGAGAAAGAAATTGTGATTGTTTTAAACTGGAGAATTACAAACCCTGGACCATTACAGACCCTGGACCATTACAGACCATGGACCATTACAGACCCCAGAGCATTACGAACCCTGGAGCATTACAAACACTGGACCATTACAGATCCTGGAGCATTACAAACCCTGGAGCATCAAAAACTCTGGACCATTACAAACCCTGGAGCATTACAAATCCCGGACCATAACAAACCCTGGAGCATTACAAACCCTGGACCGTTACCAACCCCGGACCATTACAAACCACAGACCATTACAAACCCCAGACCATAACAAGCCCCGGACCATTAGAAACCCTGAACCATTACAAGCCCCAGGCCATTACACACCCCAGAGCATTACAAACCCTGGACCATTACAAGCCCCGGACCATTACAAACCCCAGAGCATTACAAGCCCCAGTGCATTGCAAGCCCCGGACCATTACAAACCACGGACCATTACAAACCCCAGAGCATTACAAGCCCCAGTGCATTGCAAGCCCCGGACCATTACAAGCCCCGGACCATTACAAACCCCAGACCATTACAAACCCCAGATCATTACAAGTCACGGACCATGACAAGCCCCAGACAATTACAAACCACAGAGCATTACAAGCCCAGGACCATTACAAACCCCAGAGCATGACAATCCCAGGACCATTACAAACCCCGGACCCTTACAACCCCTGGACCATTACAAATCCTGGACCATTACAAGCCCCGAATCATTACAGACCCCAGACCATTACAAGCCCCGGTCCATTAAAAAACCTCGAACATTATAAACCCCGGACCATTACAATCCCCAGATCATTACAAACCATGGACCATTACAAGCCCCGGACCATTACAAACCCCAGACTATTACAAACTATGGACCATTACAAACCCCAGAGCATTACAAGTCACAGACCATGACAAGCCCCAGACAATTACAAACCCCAGAGCATTACAAGCCCAGGACCATTACAAACCCCAGAGCATTACAAGCCCCATACCATTACAAACCCCAGATCATTACAAGTCACTGACCATTACAAGCCCCAGACAATTACAAACCCCGGAGCATTACAAACCCCAGAGCATTACAACCCCTGGGCCATTACAAATCCTGGACCATTACAAGCCCTGGACCATTACAGACCACAGACCATTACAAGCCCTGGTCCATTAAAAAACCCTGAACATTACAAACCCCGGACCATTACAAACCCCAGATCATTACAAGCCCCGGACCATTACAAACCCCTGACCCTTACAAACCCCAGACTATTACAAGCCCTGGAGCATTACAAACCCCGGTCCATTACAAACCCCAGAACATTACAAACCCTGGACCATTACAATCCCTAGGCCATTACAAGCCCCGGACCATTACAAACCCCAGATCATTACAAGCCTTGGACCAGTACAAGACCAGGACCATTTCAAACCCTGGACCATTACAAACCCTGGACCATTTCAAGCCATGGATCATTACAAGCCCTGAACAATTACAAACCCCGGAGCATTACAAACCCCGGACCATTACAAGCCCCGGAGCATTACAAACCCCGGACCATTATAAACCTCGGACCATTACAGAGCCTGGACCATTACAGACCCCAGAGCATTACAAACTCTGGACCATTGCAAACCCTGGACCATTACAGATCCTGGAGCATTACAAACCCTGGAGCATCAAAAACTCTGGACCATTACAAGCCCCAGATCATTACAAGCCCCGGATCATTACAAGCCATATACCATTACAAACCCTGGACCATTACAAGCCACATACCATTACAAATCCCGGACCATTACAAGCCCCAGACCATTACAAGCCCCGGACCATTACAAACCCCGGACCATATCAAGCCCTGGAGCATTACAAACCTCAGAGCATTACAAACCCCAGATCATTACAAACCTCAGACCATTACAGACCCCGGACCATTACAAACCCCGGACCATTACAAGCCACAGACCATTACAAACCACGGACCATTACAAGCCCCGGATCATTACAAGCCCCGGACCATTACAAACCCCGGACCATATCAAGCCCTGGAGCATTACAAACCTCAGAGCATTACAAACCCCAGATCATTACAAACCTCAGACCATTACAGACCCCGGACCATTACAAGCCCCAGATCATTACAAGCCCCAGATCATTACAAACCCTGGACCATTACAAACCCCGGACCATTACAAGCCACAGACCATTACAAACCCCGGACCATTACAAGCCCCGGATCATTACAAGCCCCGGACCATTACAAGCCCCGGACCATTTCAAGCCCTGGATCATTACAAACCACAGACCATTACAAACCCCGGACCATAACAAACCCTGGAGCATTACAAACCTCGGAGCATTACAAACCCCAGACCATTACAAGCCCCGGATCATTACAGACCCCGGACCATTACAAACCCCGGACCATTACAATCCCCAGATCATTACAAACCCCGGAGCATTACAAACCCCGGACCATTACAAGCCCCGGACCATTACAGACCATGGACCATTACAGACCCCAGAGCATTACAAACTCTGGACCATTACAAACCCTGGACCATTACAGATCCTGGAGCATTACAAACCCTGGAGCATCAAAAACTCTGGACCATTACAAACCCCGGACCATTACAATCCCCAGATCATTACAAACCCCGGAGCATTACAAACCCCGGACCATTACAAGCCCCGGACCATTACAGACCATGGACCATTACAGACCCCAGAGCATTACAAACTCTGGACCATTACAAACCCTGGACCATTACAGATCCTGGAGCATTACAAACCCTGGAGCATCAAAAACTCTGGACCATTACAAACCCTGGAGCATTATAAACTCCGGACCATTGCAAACCCTGGAGCATTACAAACCCTGGACAATTACCAATCCCGGACCATTACAAAGCTCAGACCATTACAAATCCCTGACCATTACAAACCCTGGAGCATTACAAACCCCAGATCATTACAAATCCCAAACCATTACAAACCCCGGAGAATTACAAATCCCGTAGCATTACAAACCCTGGAGCATTGCAAACCCTGGATCATTACAAGCCCCGGGCCATTACAAGTCCTGGACCATTACAAACCCTGGACCATTACAAGCCTTGGACCATTACAAGCCCTGGACCATTTCAAGCCCTGGACCAAGACCTGGCCGCACCAGAGTCTTATACAACTGCAACATGACCTCAGGACTCTGGAACTCAATTTCTCTACCAATAAAGCCCAGTACACCATATGCCTTCCTCACAGAACTATTTACCTGGGTGGCAACTTTCAGAGATCTGTGTACATGGACACCAAGATCCCTCTGCTCATCCACACTACCAAATATCCGACCATTAGCCCAGTGCTCCATCTTCTTGTTACTCTTACCAAACTGAATCACTTCACACTTAGCTACATTGAACTCCATTTGCCACCTTTCTGCCCAGCTCTGCAGCTTATCTATATCCCGCTGTAACCTGCCACATCCTTCTTCGCTGTCCACAACTCCACCGATTTTCGTGTCATCCGCAAACTTGCTCACCCAGCCTTCTAGCCCCTCCTCTAGGTCATTTATAAAAATGACAAACAGCAATGGTCCCAAAACAGATCCTTGTGGAACACCGCGAGTAACTGCACTCCAAGATGAACCTATACCAATAACTACTACCCTCTGTCTCCTTCCAGCCAGCCAATTCCTAATCCAAACCTCTAATGCACCCTCAATGCCATACCTCCGTATTTTTTGCAGTAGCCTACCATGGGGTACCTTATCGAACACCTTGCTAAAATCCATATACACCACATCTACTGCTTTACCCTCGTCCACTTCCTTGGTCACCTTCTCAAAGAACTCAATAAGGTTTGTGAGGCACGACCTGCCCTTCACAAAACCATGCTGACTATCCTTGATCACATTATTCCTATCCAGATGTTCATAAATCCTATCCCTTACAATTCTCTCTAAGACTTTGCCCACAACAGAAGTGAGACTCACTGGCCTATAGTTATTACGGTTATCCCTACTCCCCTTCTTGAACAAGGGGACCACATTCACTATCCTCCAGTCTTCTGGGGCTTGTAATGGTCCAGGGTTTGTAATGGTCTGAGCTTTGTAATGGTCCGAGATTGGTAATGGTCTGGGGTTTGTAATGTTCCAGGGTTTGTAATGGTCCGGAGTTTGTAACAACAGAAACAAACCATCATCCTTCCAAACCATCCACCTGTCAGTCTGGCTCCAGGTGCAATGTGGGCTGCTGCTGATGCTGCAGTGGCATTGTTCCTACCTCTGAGGCAGGAGGTCCATTCTCTCCATGATTACCTGGTCAGGTCCACGCCCCCCTACGACCCACCCTCCCATCCTGGCACTTTCCCCTGCCACTGCAGGAACTGTAAAACCTGTGCCCACAGCTCCTCCCTCACCTCCATCCAGGGTCCAAAAGGAGCCTTCCACATCCATCAAAGTTTTACCTGCACATCCACTAATATCATTTATTGTATCCGTTGTTCCCGATGCAGTCTCCTCTACATTGGGGAGACTGGACACCTCCTAGCAGAGCGTTTTAGGGAACATCTCTGGGACACCCGCACCAATCAACCACACCGTCCCGTGGCCCAACATTTCAACTCCCCTCCCACTCTGCCGAGGACATGGAGGTCCTGGGCCTCCTTCACCGCTGCTCCCTCACCACCAGACGCCTGGAGGAAGAACGCCTCATCTTCCGCCTCAGAACACTTCAACCCCAGGACATCAATGTGGGCTTCAACAGTTTCCTCATTTCCCCTTCCCCCACCTCACCCCAGCTCCAACCTTCCAGCTCAGCACTGTCCCCATGCCCTGTCCTACCTGCCTATCTCCTTTTCCACCTATCCTCTCCACCCTCCTCCCAGACCCATCACCTTCATCCCCTCCCCCACTCACCTATTGTACTCTATGCTACTTTCTCCCCACCCCCACCCTCCTCTCACTTATCTTTCCAACCTTCAGGTACTCTGCCTGTATTCCTGATGAAGGGCTTTTGCTCGAAACATCAATTCTCCTGCCCCTCGGATGCTGCCTGACCTGCTGTGCTTTTCCAGCACCACACTCTCAACTCTGACCTCCAGCATCTGCAGTCCCCACCTCTGCCTGGATTAACACCCAGCTGCTCCAGAGGTCACAGAGTCATAGAGATGTACAGCACGGAAACAGACCCTTCGGTCCAACCTGTCCATGCTGACCAGATATCCCAACCCAATCTAGTCCCACCTGTCAGCACGCGGCCCATATACCTCCAAACCCTTCCTATTCATAAACCCATCCAAATGCTTCTTAAATGTTGTACTTGTACCAGCCTCCACCACTTCCTCTGACAGCTGATTTCATGCACGTACCACCCTCTGCGTGAAAAAGTTGCCCCTTAGGTCTGTTTTATATCTTTCCCCTCTCACCCTAAACCTATGCCCTCTAGTTCTGGACTCCCCCACCCCAGGGAAAAGACTTTGCCTATTTATCCTATCCATGCCCCTCATGATTTTGTAAACCTCTATAAGGTCACCCCTCAGCCTCCGACGCTCCAGGGAAAACAGCCCCAGCCTGTTCAGCCTCTCGCTAAAACTGAAATCCTCCAACCCTGGCAACATCCTTGTAAATCTTTCCTGAACCCTTTCAAGTTTCACAACATCTTTCTGATAAGAAGGAGACCAGAATTCCACACTATTCTGGCCTCACTAATGTCCTGTACAGCCGCAACATGACCTCCCAACTCCTGTACTCAATACTCTGACCAATAAAGGAAAGCATACCAAACGCTGCCTTCACTATCCTATCTACCTGCGACTCCACTTTCAAGGAGCTATGAACCTGCACTCCAAGGTCTCTTTGTTCAGCAACACTCCCTAGGACCTTACCATTAAGAGTACAAGCCCTGCTAAGATTTGCTTTCCCAAAATGCAGCACCTTGCATTTATTTACATTAAAATCCACCTGCCACCCCTCAGCCCATTGGCCCATCTGGTCCAGATCCTGTTGTAATCTGAGGTAACCCTCTTCGCTGTCCACTACACCTCTAATTTTGGTGTCATCTGCAAACTTACTAACTGTACCTCTTATGCTCACATCCAAACCATTTACGTAAATGACAAAAAGTAGAGGGCCCAGCACCGATCCTTGTGGCATTCCACTGGTCACAGGCCTCCAGTCTGAAAAACAACCCTCCACCACCACCCTCTGTCTTCTACCTTTGAGCCAGTTCTGTATCCAAATGGCTAGTTCTCCCTGTATTCCGTGAGATCTAACCTTACTAATCAGTCTCCCATGGGGAACCTTGTCGAATGCCTTGCTGAAGTCCACATAGATCACATCTACTGCTCTGCCCTCATCAATCCTCTTTGTTACTTCTTCAAAAAATGCAATCATGTTTGTGAGACATGATTTCCCACGCACAAAGCCACGTTGACTATCCCGAATCAGTCCTTGCCTTTCCAAATACATGTACATCCTGTCCCTCAGGATTCCCTCCAACAACTTGCCCATTACTGAGGTCAGGCTCACCGGTCTATAGTTCCCTGGCTTGTCCTTACCACCCTTCTTAAAAAGTGGCACCACGTTTGCCAACCTCCAGTCTTCCGGCCCCTCACCTGTGACTATCGATGATACAAATATCTCAGCAAGAGGCCCAGCAATCACTTCCCTAGCTTCCCACAGAGTTCTCGGGTACACCTGATCAGGTCCTTGGGATTTATCCACCTTTAACTGTTTCAAGACACCCAGCACTTCCTCCTCTGTAATCTGGACATTTTGCAAGATGCCACCATCTATTTCCCTATAGTCTATATCTTCCATATCCTTTCCCACAGTAAATACTGATGCAAAATATTCATTTAGTATCTCCCCCATTTTCTGTGGCTCCACACAAATGCCGCCTTGCTGATCTTTGAGGGGCCCTATTCTCTCCCAAGTTACCCTTTTGTTCTTAATGTATTTGTAAAAACCCTTTGGATTCTCCTTAATTCTATTTGCCAAAGCTATCTCATGTCCCCGTTTTGCCCTCCTGATTTCCCTCTTAAGTATACTCCTACTTTCTTTATACTCTTCTAAGGATTCGCTCGATCTATCCTATCTATACCTGACATATGCTTCCATCTTTTTCTTAACCAAGCCCTCAATTTCTTTAGTCATCCAGCATTCCCTATACCTACCAGCCTTCCCTTTCACCCTGACAAGAATATACTTTCTCTAGATTCTTGTTATCTCATTTCTGAAGACTTCCCATTTTCCAGCCGTCCCTTTACATGCGAACATCTGCCTCCAATCAGCTTTCGAAAGTTCTTGCCTAATACTGTCAAAATTGGCCTTTCTCCAATTTAGAACTTCAACTTTTAGATCTGGTCTATCCTTATCCATCACTATTTTAAATCTAATAGAATTATGCTTGCTGGCCCCAAAGTGCTCCCCCACTGATACCTCAGTCACCTGCCCTGCCTTATTTCCCAAGAGTAGGTCAAGTTTTGCACTTTCTCTAGTAGGTACATCCACAAACTGAATCAGAAAATTGTCTTGTACACATTTAAGAAATTCCTCTCCATCTAAACCTTTAACTCTATGGCAGTCCCAGTCAATGTTTGGAAAGTTAAAATCCGCTACCATAACTACCCTATTATTCTTACAAATAGCTGAGATCTCCTTACAGGTTTGTTTCGCAATTTCCCTCTGACTATTAGGGGGTCTATAACACAATCCCAATAAGGTGATCATCCCATTCTTATTTCTCAGTTCTGCCCAAATAACTTCCCTGGATGTATTTCTGGGAATATCCTCCCTCAGCACAGCTGTAATACTATCCCTTATCAAAAACACCACTCCCCCTCCTCTTGCCTCCCTTTCTATCCTTCCTGTAGCATTTGTATCCTGGAACATTAAGCTGCCAGTCCTGCCCATCCCTGAGCCATGTTTCTGTAATTGCTATGATATCCCAGTCCCATGTTCCTAACCATGCCCTGAGTTCATCTGCCTTCCCTGTTAGGCCCCTTGCATTGAAATAAATGCAGTTTAATTTATTAGTCCTCCCTTGTCCCTGCCTGCCCTGACTGTTTGACTCACTTCTGTTCTCAACTGTACCCATCTCAGATCGATCTCTTTCCTCACTATCTCCCCCCTCCCCCACCCCCACCTTACTGGTTTAAATCCTCCCGAGCAGCTCTAACAAATCTCCCTGCCAGTCCCCTTCCAATTTAGGTGCAATCCGTCCTTCTTGTACAGGTCACTTCTACCCCAAAAGAGATTCCAATGATCCAAAAATGTGAATCCTTCTCCCATACACCAGCCATACATTCATCTGCTCTATCCTCCTATTCCTGCCCTCACTCACTCGTGGCACTGGGAGTAATCCAGATATTACTACTCTTGGGGACCTCCTTTTTAAATTCCTGCATAACTCTCTGTAATCTCCCTTCAGAATCTCAACCTGTTCCCTTCCAATGTTGTTGGTTCCAACGTGGACAATGACCTCCTGGTGGCCCCTCTCCCCTGTGAGAACATTCTGCACCCTCTCTGAGACATCCTTGATCCTGGCACTAGGGAAACAACACACCATTCTGCTTTTTCGCTGCTGTCCACAGAAACGTGCCTGTACCTCAGACTACAGAGTCCTCTAACACAGTTGATGTCTTGGAAGCCAACATACCTCTCGTTGCATTAGAGCCGGAGCAATTCAGAACAGATAGATTACAAAATATTATAAAGCTGGAACGTGCTGACTTGGGTTGGAAATGATCGTGTTGCAATGTGTGATTGCAACTCACCTCCTGACTCCCCAAAGCCTGTCCACCATCGACAAGGCACAAGTCTGGAGTGTGATGGAATGCTCCCCACTTGCCCTGGATGGGGGAAGCTCCAACAACACTCACGAAGCTCGACACTGTCCAGGACAAAGCAGCCGCTTGATTGGCCCCACACCCACAAACACCTCCTCCCTCCCCCCACCGACGCTCAGTAACAGCAGTGTGTACCATCTACAAGATGCACTGCAGAAACTCACCAAAGATCCTCAGACAGCACCTTCCAAACCAACAGCCACTTCCATCTTCAAGTTCTCCTTCACAGGGAATCTATAGAATCTGTACTGAGTGGAAGCAGGTCATTCAGCCCATCAAATCCACATCACCCCTCTGAAGAACATCCCACCCAGACTCTTCCCCCACATCATCCCTGTAACCCTGCATTTCTCATGGCTAAACCACCTAACTGACACATCCATGGGCACTATGGGTAATTTAGCATGGCCAATTCACCTAACTTGCAATTCTTCAGACTCCGAGCCACTCACCATCCTGACTTGTAAATATATCACCGCTGCATCACTGTCACAGTGTCAGAATCCTGGAATTCCCTCCCTAAGGACATTGTGGGTCTACCCATAGCACAGGGACTGCAGCGGGTCAAGAAGGCAGCTCACCCCCACCTTCTCAAGGGGCAACTAGGGACGGGCAATAAATACTGGGCCCAGCCAGTGACCTCCATGTCCCATAAATGTCTTTTTAAGAAGATTGTTGGTCCAACCTAACTTTAAATCAAAGTAACTTTAAGTCAAATGGGTGTGAATGCATCACTAAGAGGCAACTTTTTCACACAGAGGGTGGTGTGTGTATGGACTGAGCTCCAGGGGAAGTGGTGGAGGCTGGGACAAGGACAACATTTAAAAGGCATCTGGATGGGTATATGAACAGGAAGGTACGTGGGGTAAATTGATGTCCAGAGAGAGCTGGGTGTTCAGGTCCATTGTTCCCTGTAGGTGACAATGCAAGGAATCAAACACCTTACTGAAGTCCATGTGTGCGACATCTCCAGCCCTTCCCTCATCAATCAACTTTGTCGCATCCTCAAAGAATTCTATTAGGTTTTGTAAGACATGACCTTCCCTGCACAAACCCACGCTGCCTATCTCTGATAAGCCCATTTTCTTACAAATGGAAATAGATCCTATCCCTCGGTATCTTCTCCAGCAGCTTCCCTCTCACTGATGTCAGGCTCACCCGTCTATAATTACCTGGATTATCCCTGTAACCCTTCTTAAACAATGGGACAACATTACCAATTCTCCAGTCCTCTGGGATCTCCCCCGTGTTCAGGAATGCTGCAAAGATATCTGTTGAAGCCCCACCAATTTCCTCTCTCTCTTCCCTCACTAACCTGGGATAGATTACTCCACCAATTTCCCTCAGTAACCCAGACCTGGGGACTTGTCCACTTTAATGCCTTTTAGAATACCCAACACTTCCTCCCTCCTTATGCCGACTTGATCAAAGATCTAATCCTAACTTCAACATTCGTCATGTCCCTCTCCTTGGTGAATACTGATGCAAAGTACTCATTAAGAATCTCACCTGTTTTCTCTGAATCCACGCAAATCTTCCCTCATTTGTCCTTGAGTGGGCCAACCCTTTCCCTAGTTATCCTCTTACTCCTTATATATGAAGAAAAGGCTTTGGGGTTTTCCTTAAGCTTGCTAAGGATATCTCATGAGCCCTTTTAGCCCTCTTAATTCCTCATTTTAGATTGGTCTTCCAATCCCAATATTCTTCCAAATCTCCGTCTGTCTTCAGTCACCTTGACATTCTGTACATATCGGGCGGCACGGTGGCACAGTGGTTAGCACTGCTGCCTCACAGCGCCAGGGACCTGGGTTCAATTCCCGCCTCAGGCGACTGACTGTGTGGAGTTTGCACGTTCTCCCTGTGTCTGCGTGGGTTTCCTCCGGGTGCTCCGGTTTCCTCCCACAGTCCAAAGATGTGCGGGTCAGGTGAATTGGTCATGCTAAATTGCCCGTAGTGTTAGGTAAGGGGTAAATGTAGGGGTATGGGTGGGTTGCGCTTCGGCGGGTCGGTGTGGACTTGTTGGGCCGAAGGGCCTGTTTCCACACTGTAAGTCTAATCTAAATCCTTTCTCCTCTGAGCTAGTCTCACAATTTCACCTGTCATCCACGGTTCACTAATCTTGCCATTTCTATCCTTCATTTTCACAGGAACATGTCTCTCCTGTTCCTGTAAAGAATAAACCTTTCTTTAAAAGCCTCCTACATATCGAATGTGGATTTACTCTCAGACAGCTGCTCCCATTCTACATCCCCAGCTCCTAACGAATCTTGCTAGAGTTGGCCTTTCCCCAGTTTAGCACCCTTCCTTTAGGACCACTCTCTTCCTTGTAATATTACCTAAAATTAATTCCCCTTTCTCATCCTGCAAGGGATCCACGTCCACTTTACCACTCTTTTCCATTTTATATATTTATAAACATTTTTCCTGACTGTTTTTATATTCAGTTGCTCATTTGCATATACAGTCTGTCTTTCTTTATTGTTTGCTTCATGGTTCGTTGTTGCTGTTTAAAGTTTTCCCAGTTTCCCCACCTCCCACCACTCCCGCTACTTTGTAAGCCTGAGTTTTTAGCTGAATGCCTTCTTTCACTTCCTCGGTTATCATAAACACAGAGACTTGGTTGAAGGAAGGGCATGATGATTGGCAACTAAATGTTCCAGGAGATAGACGCTTCAGCCAGGACAGGGAGGGAAGTAATGGAGGGGCTGGAGTTGCATTGCTGGTCAGGGACAATATCACGGCTGTGCTAAAGGAGGACACTATGGAGGTTGTGGGCAGTGAGGCATTATGGGTGGAGCTGAGAAATAAGGGTGCAGTTACATTGTTGGGGCTGTATTACAGACCTCCCAACAGTGAGCGTGAGGTAGAAGAACAAATAGGGAAACAGATTATGGCAAGATGTGGAGGCAACAGGGTGATGGTGATGGGAGATTTTAATTTTCCCAACATTGACTGGGATACACTGAGCGTCAGAGGTCTGGATGGAGTAGAATTTGTAAGAAGCATCCAGGAGAGTTTTCTAGAGCAGTATGTCAATAGTCCGACGAGGGAAGGGGCCATGTTGGACCTGGTACTGGGGAATGAGCCAGGACAGGTGGTAGATGTTGCAGTGGGGGATTTCATTGGGAACAGTGACCACAATTCTGTAAGTTTTAGAATATTCGCAGATAAAGAAGAGAGTGGTCCTCAGGGACAAGTACTAAACTGGGCCAAGGCCAATTATATCAAAATTAGGCAGGAGCTGGGAAATGTGGATTGGACACAACTATTTGAAGGGAAGTCCACATTTGAGATGTGGGAGGCTTTCAAAGATAGGTTAATGGCAGTGCAGGATAGGCATGTCCCATTGAAGGCAAAGGATAGGAAGGGCAAGATTTGTGAACCGTGGATGACAGGAGAAATTGTACGACTAGCCAAGAGGAAAAGGGAAGTGTACATAAGGTCCAGGCAGCTAAGAACAGAATGGGCCCTGGAGGAATATCGGGTAGGTAAAAACAAGATGCGGTCTCCTCTACATTGGGGAGACTGGGCGCCTCCTCGCAGAGCGCTTTAGGGAACATCTCCGAGACACCCGCACCAATCAACCACACCGCCCCGTGGCCCAACATTTCAACTCCCCCTCCCACTCTGCCGAGGACATGGAGGTCCTGGGCCTCCTTCACCGCTGCTCCCTCACCACCAGACGCCTGGAGGAAGAACGCCTCATCTTCTGCCTCGGAACACTTCAACCCCAGGACATCAATGTGGACTTCAACAGTTTCCTCATTTCCCCTCCCCCCACCTCACCCCAGCTCCAACCTTCCAGCTCAGCACTGTCCCCATGACTTGTCCTACCTGCCTGTCTCCTTTTCCTAACCACCCCGTGGCTCAACACTTTAACTCTCCCTCCCACTCCACCGAGGACATGCAGGTCCTTGGACTCCTCCATCACCAGACCATAACAACACGACGGTTGGAGGAAGAGCGCCTCATCTTCTGCCTGGGAACCCTCCAACCACAAGGGATGAACTCAGATTTCTCCAGTTTCCTCATTTCCCCTCCCCCCACCTTGTCTCAGTCGATTCCCTCAACTCAGCACCGCCCTCCTAACCTGCAATCTTCTTCCTGACCTCTCCACCCCCACCCCACTCCGGCCTATCACCCTCACCTTGACCTCCTTCCACCTATCACATCTCCATCGCCCCTCCCCCAGTCCCTCCCCCTGACCTTTTATCTTAGCCTGCCTGGCACACTCTCCTCATTCCTGAAGAAGGGCTTATGCTGGAAACGTCAATTCTCCTGCTCCTTGGATGCTGCCTGACCTGCTGCGCTTTTCCAGCAACACATTTTCAGCTCATAGCTCCTTTTCCACCTATCCACTCCACCCTCCTCCCCACCCTATCATCTTCATCCCTTCCCCCACTCACCTATTGTACTCTATGCTACTTTCTCCCCACCCAAACCCCCTCTCACTTATCTCCTCACCCTTCAGCCTCTCTGCCTGTATTCCTGATGAAGGGCTCCTGCCTGAAACATCGATTTTCCTGCTCCTCGGATGCTGCCTGAACTGCTGTGCTTTTCCAGCACCACTCTAATGTAGACTCTGGAGGAATATCGGAAGAGTAGGACAAGTCTTAAACAAGGAATCAAGCGGGTGAAAAGGGGTCATGAGGTAGCTTTAGTGAGCAGAATTATATAAGAAGCAAGCGGGTAACTAGAGAAAGGGTTGGTCCAATAAAAGATAATGAAGGAAGACTGTGGGTCGAACCTGAGAGAATGGGTGAGATTCTGAATGATTACTTTGCATCAGTGTTCACTGAGGAGAGGAACATGATGAATGTTGAGATTAGAGATAGAAGTTTGATTAGTCTTTGTTCTTAGGTTCCCCACTGTAGACTAATGGAGAAAGTGAAGTCACATGGTGTGCGGGGTGTTCTAGCTAGGTGGATAAAGAACTGGTTGAGCAACAGGAGACAGAAAGTAGTAGTTGAAGGGAGTTTCTCGAAATGGAGAAAGGTGACCAGTGGTGTCCCACAGGGGTCAGTGTTGGGGCCACTGTTGTTTGTGATATACATAAATGATCTGGAAGAGGGCACTGTTGGTATGATCAGTAAGTTTGCAGATGACACAAAGATTGGTGGAGTAGCAGAAAGCATAAGGGCCTGTCAGAGAATACAGGAGGATATAGACAGACTGGAGAGTTGGGCAGAGAAGTGGCAGATGCAGTTCAATCCAGACAAATGTGAGGTGATGCGTTTAGGCAAGGCTAATTCTAGAGTGAATTATACAGTGAATGGAAGAACCTTGGGAAAAGTTGATGGGCAGAGAGATTTGGGAGTTCAGGTCCATTGTACCCTGAAGGTTGCTGCACAGGTGGATAGAGTGGTCACAAAGGCATATAGTATGCTTGCCTTCATTGGACGGGGTATTGAGTATAAGAGCTGGCAGGTCATGTTAAAATTGTACAAGACATTGGTTCGGCTGCATTTAGAATATTGTGTACAGTTCTGGTCACCACATTACCAAAAGGATGTGGACGCTTTGGAGAGGGTGCAGAGAAGGTTTACAAGGATGTTGCCTGGTACGGAAGGTGCTAGCTATGAAGAGAGGTTGAGTAAGTGAGGTTTGTTTTCATTAGAAAGAAGGAGATTGAGGGGTGACCTGATTGAGGTTTACAAAATCATGAAGGGTATAGACAGGGTGGATAGAGACAAGCTTTTTCCCAGGGTGAGGGATTCAATAATGAGAGGTCACCCTTTCAAGGTGAGAGGTGAAAAGTTTAAGGGGGATACACGCAGCAAGTACTTCACACAGAGGGTGGTGGGCGTTTGGAACACGTTGCCAGCAGAGGTGGTAGAGTCAGGCATGGTAGATTCATTTAAGGTGCCTCTGGACAGATGCATGTGTAGGTGGGGAGCAGAGGGATACAGATGCTTAGGAATTGACCGACAGGTTGAGACAGTACATTTGGATCGGCTCAGGCTTGGAGGGCCGAAGGGCCTGTTCCTGGGCTGTACATTTTCTTTGTTCTTTGTGCTTTATCCAAGGCTGGCTCTTCCAACCCTTGCTATCCTTGTTTTTTTACCAGAATATACTTCCCTTGAGCACTGTGAAAAATGTCTTTGAAAGTCCTCCACCGTTCCTCAACTGTTCCACCATCTAACCTGTGTTCCCAATCCAACTCCTTCCTCATCCCACTGTAGTCTCCCTTGTTTCAGCATATCACCCTGGTTTTAGATGATGCTATTTCACCCTCCATTTGTGTCTGAAATTCGATCAGACCGTGACCACTCTTTCCGAGAGGATCCTTAACTATAAGATCATGAATTTTACCTGTCTCCCTGTACAGGGCCAGATCTAAGATACACACTCTCGTGTAGGGTCGGTAACATCCTCTTCAAGACTGCCTCGATGAATTGATTCGGCCAATCACTGTGCATGTTAAAGCCCCACCCCCAGACTCCTGCCGATCCATTCTTACACGCGTCAGATATGTTTCACTTGATCACCAATGTCACTGTCACATTATTACTGGGTGGCGTAGGGACCATTCCCACCAGTAACCTCTTCCCCTTACTATTCCTGATCTCCCCACAAATGGATTCAACATTTTGCTCCTTCAATCCTATATTGTCTCTTCCTTTGCCCTAATCTCATCCTTAATTAAGAATGCGACCCCCACCTCCCTGACCTTCCTAATTACCTGGTACCCATGGATATTTCATTCCCAGTCTCTACCACCCTGCCACCCATGTTTCTGTCACCAGATCACCCTGCCACCATGTTTCTGTCACTAGATCACCCTGCCACCCATGTTTCTGTCACCAGATCACCCTGCCACCATGTTTCTGTCACTAGATCACACTGCCACCATGTTTCTGTCACCAGATCATACTGCCACCATGTTTCTGTCACTAGATCACCCTGCCACCCATGTTTCTGTCACCAGATCACCCTGCCACCATGTTTCTGTCACTAGATCACACTGCCACCATGTTTCTGTCACCAGATCACCCTGCCACCATGTTTCTGTCACTAGATCACACTGCCACCATGTTTCTGTCACCAGATCACCCTGCCACCATGTTTCTGTCACTAGATCACCCTGCCACGATGTTTCTGTCACTAGATCACCCTGCCACCATGTTTCTGTCACCAGATCACCCTGCCACTAT
The DNA here is from genome assembly GCF_020745735.1 of Hemiscyllium ocellatum. Taxonomy (NCBI): domain Eukaryota; kingdom Metazoa; phylum Chordata; class Chondrichthyes; order Orectolobiformes; family Hemiscylliidae; genus Hemiscyllium; species Hemiscyllium ocellatum. The sequence continues at coordinate 118,564,132 of NC_083408.1, forward strand.
GTTTCTGTCACTAGATCACCCTGCCACCATGTTTCTGTCACCAGATCACCCTGCCACCATGATTCTGTCACTAGATCATACTACCACCATGTTTCTGTCACTAGATCACCCTGCCACCATGTTTCTGTCACCAGATCACACCGTTTGTCCTGATTTGCAGAACAAGTTCATTGACTTTGTTTCGAATGCTACAGACTTTCAGATGAAGTGTCCTTTTGCTCATTGTCCCTTTAGACTCTAGCAGGGGACTAAGAACAGGGAGCTATGTGATACCATTTCCTGACAGCACAGAAAACCCTGCAGCGGTCTGTCGGTGCGGTTTGTTCAGGGTTTGTCTCCTGGTCAGACCGACAGGAGGTAAGAGCTCAGCAGCACCATCATTAGCACCAACAGCTTACTCATGACTAGCTGACGCTGTGGTCATGGAAGGTACCAGAGAGCAGGTCTAATGTAACCCTTGAAGTGCTGCAAGAAACTCCAATACAAATCAAATTATAAAACCCGCAAACTTTTGGCAAAATCACTACCCAGCTGGAAAGGACCAGCTCTTCAACCTGAAATTATTTAGTTTCAACAAAGCATTGAACTCAGTTTCACCCAGAATTCCTTGAGCTTTTCGTTGACCAAGGTGACTGACTGAGTCGTTGGTAGGTCCAGAGATAAGGGACATGGCAAAGGATAAAGGGAATGATTGATCCTGGGCTCACCTCAAACCCACTGGAAATGTTCCAAACAGACAAACTCTGTACACGCTCAAAGGTTGGTGCAGTTGAGGATTCTAGGTCTGTACCAGATGGAGTTTAGAAGGACCAGGGGAATCTGACTGAACCTGAGAGAGGCCTGGTGACAGTGGATGTGGAGGAGCTGTTTCTACGAGTACAAGAGACTGGAATCTGAGGGCACAGCCAAAGGGAAGGGATGACCCTTTAGAAGTGAGACAAGGAGGGATTTCTTCAGCCAGATGGTGGGAAATTTGTGTTACACATTGGTGCAGAGGACTGTGGAGGCAAGTCATTGAGTGTATAGAGAGAGAGTGAGATAGGTTCCTAATTATAGAGTTAGAGAGTCAAACAGCATAGAACCAGACTCTCCGACTCAACCTAACCATGCTGACCATAATTCCTAACTTAATCTAGTCCCATTTGCCTGCACTTGGCCCATATCCCTCCAAACCCTTCCTATTCATATACCCATCCAGATGCCTCTTAAATGTTGTAATTGTACCAGCCTCCACCACATCCTCTGGCAGCTCATTCCATACACGTACCACCCTCTGTGTGAAAATGTTACCCCTTAGGTCTCTTTTATACCTTTCCCCTCTCACCCAAAACCTATGCCCTCTAGTTCTGGACTCCCTGACCCCAGGAAAAAGATTTTGCCTATTTATCCTATCCATGCTCCTCATAATTTTGTAAACCTCTATAAGGTCACCCCTCAGCCTCCCACGCTCCAGGGAAAACAGCCCCAGCCTGTTCAGCCTCTCACTGTAGCTCAGATCCTCCAACCCTGGCTACATACTTGTAGATCTTTTCTGAACCCTTTCCAGTTTAGTAACATCCTTCCAATAGGAAGGAGACCAGAATTGTGCCCCAAATGTGGCCTTACCATTTATAGCAGTAACATGATGCCCCAACTCCTGCACCTCAACGCTCTGACCAATAAAGTCAAGGGCACCAAATCACCTTCACAGCAAGGGGATCAAGGGCTATGGGGAGAGGGCAGGGGATGTGATCGAACCCAATGATGGACTGAATGGTGGCAGTGACAGGAGGATAACAACATTGGATGCAGCTCCTGATAAAGCTGTCCCGACATAATCACATCATCAACGATTGAAGATGTGATTGTTTCATGTTTCTGGGATGTGACTGGTGCGTTTCTGTTTGAGGAGGGGAGGGCAGCAGTCAGTATTCCCTGGGGTGGGGAGGGTTAAAGGGCACACTCACTCAGCTGGGCCCCATTCTGTCGGAGCTGCCAATGACCATGAAATCAGTGTCAATTCTCATAAAACACCCACAAGGAAAATCAAAATCCTGTCGGGGCTGAAGATCTGAAGGATCAAACTGGAGTGAAAATGTTAACTGTGTTTCTCTCTCCACAGATGCTGCCAGACCTGCTGAGCTTCTCCAGCACTCTCTGTGTGTTTTGTATAAGTCTATCTGGTTCATTAATGTTCTTTAGGGAAGGAAACCAGCCGCCTTTACCCAGTCTGGCCTACATGTAACTCCAGACACACAGCGATGTAGCTATGAAGGAATGGCTAATAAACATTGGCCGAGTCAGTGATGCAGTGAACCAATAAGAAAGCAGGTCTAAGGTCAGGGGGTGTGGCTGGGTCACTGGGAACGCGGCTGTTGTGTCAATGTATGGTTTTCCTGGAAATGATTCTCATTTCTCCCTCTCCCTCTCCCTCTCTCCCTCTCCCTCTCTCCCTCTCCCTCCCTCCCTCTCCCTCCCTCCCTCCCTCTCCCTCTCCCTCTCCCTCTCCCTCTCCCTCTCCCTCTCCCTCTCCCTCTCCGTCTCCCTCTCCCTCTCCCTCTCCCTCTCCCTCTCTGTCTCCCTCTCCGTCTCCCTCTCCGTCTCCCTCTCTCTCCCTCCCTCTCTCCCTCTCCCTCTCCCTCTCCCTCCCTCCCTCTCTCTCTCTCCCTCTCCCTCTCCCTCTCCCTCCCCCTCCCTCTCCCTCTCCCTCTCCCTCTCCCTCCCTCCCTCTCCCTCCCTCTCTCCCTCTCCCTCTCTCCCTCTCCCTCTCCCTCTCTCCCTCTCCCTCCCTCCCTCTCCCTCCCTCTCTCCCTCTCCCTCTCCCTCTCCCTCTCTCCCTCTCCCTCCCTCTCTCCCTCTCCCTCTCCCTCTCCCTCTCCCTCTCTCCCTCTCCCTCTCTCCCTCTCTCTCCCTCTCCCTCTCTCTCCCTCTCCCTCTCCCTCCCTCTCCCTCTCTCCCTCTCCCTCCCTCTCTCCATCTCCATCCCTCTTCCTCCCTCTCCCTCTCCCTCCCTCTCCCTCTCTCCCTCTCCCTCCCTCTGTCCCTCTCCCTCACCGTCCCTCCCCCTCCCTCCCTCTCCATCCCTCTCCCTCCCTCTCCCTGTCTCGCTCTCCCTCACCGTCCCTCCCCCTCCCTCCCTCTCCCTCTCCCCCTCTCCATCTCACCCTCTCCCTCTCTCCCCCTCCCTCCCCCTCCCTCTCTCTGGCAGAATGTGCAGCTCGGAGCAGCACCTTGCCTCCAGTTGTCGTTCCTTTATTAAGACGGAACCGTCCAGCCCGCTGTCTGGCACTGACACAGGGAGCCACCACAGCCCCAGTGCCTCATCTGATACCAGCCTGAGCTATGGCCACAGCCTGCACTCTCCCGCCCTGTTCCTAGCCTCGGCGAGTGTGCCACCCTGTCACAAACATTTGGAGCCGTGCTCTGGCTCACTCCTGGACGAGTGTTCCTCCAAGTGTGAGTACGTTCTGAACTCTGTGCCCAAGCGGCTGTGCCTGGTGTGTGGCGATGTGGCGTCCGGCTACCACTATGGGGTCGCCTCGTGTGAAGCCTGTAAGGCCTTCTTCAAGAGGACCATTCAAGGTAAGGTCCACATTGGGACAGTGGGCACCCAAGGGTGTGGGCTGGTGCGGGGGGTGGGAGGCACAGTGAGCTGACACTGAGGCAGGGTGCTGTCCACTCTGAAGGAGAGGGTGAGGTAGCAGCAGCAGGAATGGTCTGGGTGCTGTGATCATTGGAGGAACCATCCGAGTGGGTGAGTGAGAGAGGGAGTGGTGGAGGCTGGTACAAATACAGCATTTAATCTGGATGGGTATATGAATAGGAAGGGTTTAGAGGGATAGAACATGGAATATGGAAAAATACAGCACAGACCAGACCCCTAGGCCCATGATGTTGTGTAAACCTTTTATCCTAGTCTGACATCAGAATAACCTACATACCCTTCATTGTACTATCTTCCATCGGCCTATCCAAGAGCTGCTTAAATGTCCCTAATGTCTCTGACTCTACTGACAGTGCATTCCACACACCCACCACTCTCTGTGTAATGAACCGACCTCGGACATCTCCCCAAACCTTCCACCAATCACCTTAATGTTATGCCCCTCATGACAGCTATTTCCGCCCTGGGAAATATCTCTGACTATCCACTATCTCTGCCTCCCAACATCCTGTACACCTCGATCAAGTCACCTTCATCCTTCTTCACTCCAATGAGAAAAGCCCTCGCTCCCTCAGCCTTTCTTCATAAGACACAGCCTCCAGTCCAGGCAGCTTCCTGGGAAATCTCCTCTGCACCCTCTCAAAAGCTTCCACATCCTTCCTATAATGAGGTGACCAGAACTGAACACAATATTCCAAGTGTAGTCTAACCAGGGCTCTGTAGAGCTTCAGCATCACCTCACGGCTCTTAACCTCAATCCCCCGATAATGAAAGCCAATACATCATACACTTTCTTAACAACCCTATCAACCTGGGTGGCAGCTTTGAGGGATCTGTGAACATAGAACATAGAACATAGAAGGATACAGCGCAGTACAGGCCCTTCGGCCCTCGATGTTGCGCCGACCGAATCCTACCTAACCTATACTAGCCCAATAACTTCCAAATGCCTATCCAATGCCCGCTTAAATGACCATAAAGAAGGAGAGTTCACCACTGCTACTGGCAGGGCATTCCATGAACTCACAACCCGCTGTGTGAAGAATCTACCCCTAACATCTGTCCTATACCTACCACCCCTTAATTTAAAGCTATGTCCCCTAGTAACACCTGACTCCATTAGCGGTAAAAGGTTCTTAGTATCTACCCTATCTAAACCCCTAATCATCTTATACACTTCTATCAGATCTCCCCTAAACCTTCTCTTCTCCAATGAGAACAGCCCCAAGTGCCTCAGCCTTTCCTCATAAGATTTTCCTACCATTCCAGGCAACATCCTGGTAAACCTCCTCTGCACTCGTTCTAAAGCTTCCACATCCTTCCTATAGTATGGCGACCAAACCTGCACACAATACTCCAGATGAGGCCTCACCAGAGTCTTATACAACTGCAACATGACCTCAGGACTCCGGAACTCAATTCCTCTGCCAATAAAGCCCAGTACACCATATGCCTTCCTCACAGCACTATTTACCTGGGTGGCAACTTTCAGAGATCTGTGTACATGGACACCAAGATCCCTCTGCTCATCCACACTACCAAGTAGCCTACCATTAGCCCAGTAATCCATCATCTTGTTATTCCTACCAAAGTGAACGACTTCGCACTTAGCTACATTGAATTCCATTTGCCACATTTCCGCCCAGCTCTGCAACTTATCTATATCCCGCTGTAACCTACCACTTCCTTCCTCGCTATCCACAACTCCACCGACTTTTGTGTCATCCGCAAACTTGCTTACCCAGCTTTCAAGTCCTTCCTCTAGATCATTTATAAAGATAACAAAAAGCAATGGTCCCAAAACAGATCCTTGTGGTACACCGCTAGTAACTGCGCTCCAAGATGAACATAATCCATCAACTACTACCCTCTGTCTCCTTCCAGCCAGCCAATTCCTAATCCAAACCTCTAATGTATCCTCAATGCCATACCTCCGTAGTTTTAGCATTAGCCTACCATGGGGAACCTTATCGAATGCCTTACTAAAATCCATATACACAACATCTACTGCTTTACCCTCATCCACTTCCTTAGTCACCTTCTCAAAGAACTCAATAAGGTTTGTGAGGCACGACCTGCCCTTCACAAAACCATGCTGGCTATCCCTGATCACGTTATTCCTACCCAGATGTTCATAAATCTTATCCCTTACCATTCTCTCTAAGACTTTGCCCACCACTGAAGTCAGACTCACTGGCCTATAGTTACTAGGGCTATCCCTACTCCCTTTCTTGAACAATGGGACCACATTCGCTATCCTCCAGTCCTCTGGTACTATTCCCGTTGACAATGACGACATAAAAATCCAGGCCAATGGCTCTGCTATCTCCTCCCTAGCTTCCCATAGGATCCTGGGGTAAATGCCATCAGGCCCAGGAGACTTATCTATATTCATCCTTTCCAATATTCCCAAAACCTCTTCCCTGCATATTTCCAGGGCATCCATTCTAATTATTTGTGATTCCATATTCACATCAGCAACAGTGTCCTGTTCCTGAGTGAATACTGATGAAAACTACTGATTTAATGTCTCTCCAATCTCCTCCGCCTCCACACACAACTTCCCACTACTATCCTTGACTGGACCGATACCTACCCTAGTCATCCTTTTATTCTTGACATACCTATAGAAAGCCTTTGGGTTTTCCCTAATCCTACCAGCTAAAGACTTTTCATGTCCCCTTCTCGCTTCTCTTAGCTCCCCCTTTAGCTCCTTCCTGGCTACCTTATAACTCTCAATCGCCCCTACTGAACCTTCACGCCTCATCTTTACATATGCCGCCTTCTTCCCTTTCACAAGGGACTCCAATTCCTTACTAAACCACGGCTGCCTCACAAGGCCCTTTACACCATGCCTGACTGGTACATACCTATCGAGGACACGCAGTAGCTGCTCCTTGAACAATCCCCACATCTCATTAGTGTTCTTCTCTTGAAGCCTGTTTTTCCAATCCACACATCCTAAGTCATGCCTCACAGCATCATAATTTCCCTGCCCCCAGCTATAGCTCTTGCCCTGCGGCGCACGATTATCCCTCTCCATCACTAAAGTAAAAGTCACCGAGTTGTGGTCACTGTCCCCGAAGTGCTCACCTACCTCCAAGTCTAACACCTGGCCTGGTTCATTACCTAGAACCAAATCCAATATAGCCTCCCCTCTTGTTGGCCTGTCGACATATTGTGTCAGGAAACCCTCCTGCACACATTGTACAAACACCGACCCATCTAATGAACTCGAGCTATAGCTCTCCCAGTCAATATCTGGGAAGTTAAAGTCCCCCATAACAACCACCCTGCTACCTTCACTCTTTTCCTGAATCATCCTCGCAATATTATCCTCTACTTCTCTAGGACTATTAGGAGGCCTGTAGAAAACACCTAACAGGGTGACCTCACCTTTCCTATTTCTAACCTCAGCCCAAACTACCTCAGATGGCAAGTCCTCTTCCATCGTCCATTCCACTGCTGTGATACTGTCTTTGACAAGTAATGCCACGCCTCCCCCTTTTTTACCCCCATGTCTGATCCTACTAAAACATTTGAACCCTGGAACGTGCAACAGCCATTCTTGTCCCTGTTCTACCCACGTCTCTGTAATGGCCACAACATCGAAGTCCCAGGTACCAACCCACGCTGCAAGTTCACCTACCTTATTCCTTATACTTCTGGCATTGAAGTATACACACTTCAATCCACCTTTCTGGTTACAGGCACCCTCCTTAGAGATCGCTGCATTATTCCTAACCTCCCTACACTCAAGGTCCTGTACCCTAAAGCTACAGTCCTGGTTCCCATGCCCCCGCGGAGTTAGTTTAAACCCTCCCAAAGAGCACTAGCAAACCTCCCCCCAAGGATACTGGTGCCCCTCAGGTTCAGGTGTAGCCCATCCTTTTTATAGAGGTCCCACCTTCCCCAGAAAGGACCCCAGTTGTCCAGAAACCGGAATCCCTCCCTCCTGCACCATCCCTGTAGCCACGCATTTAACTGCTCTCTCTCCCTATTCCTCGACTCTCTATCACGTGGCACGGGTAACAAACCAGAGACTACAACTCTGTTTGTTCTAACTCTGAGCTTCCAACCTAGCTCCCTGAAAGCCTGTCTGACATCCTCACCCTTCTTCCTACCTATATCGTTGGTGCCAACGTGGACCACGATCTGGGGCTGCTCCCCCTCCCCCTTAAGGACCCGGAAAACACGATCAGCAACATCACGTACCCTTGCACCTGGGAGGCAACATACCAAACGTGAGTCCCTGTCGCCCCCACAAAACCGTCTGTCTGTACCCCTCACTATCGAGTCCCCAAGAACTATTGCTCTACCTTTCTCCACCCTACCCTTCTGAGCAACGGGGCCAGGCTCCGTGCCAGAGGCCTGAACCTCGTTGCTTGCCCCTGGTAAGTCATCCCCCCCACAACATCTACCCCAAAATCCCTCTGTTCCTCCACACTGCCAAGAATCCTGCCTTTAACCCTGTAATCTGTATTCAAATTCCACCTTCCAAAGTGAATCACTTCCCACTTTTCCAGGTTGAGCTCCATCTGCCACTTCTCAGCCCAGCTCTGCATCCTGTTAATGTCCCATTGAAACCTACAACAGCCCTCCACTCTATCCACCCTCCACCAACCTTCATGTCATCAGCAAACTTCCTAACCCACCCTTCCACTTCCTCATCCCAGTCATTTATAAACATCACAAAGCGCAGAGGGCCCAGACCCGAACCCCGCGGAACACCGAGCTCCAGGCGGAATACTTTCCATCTCTTACCAGATGAGTTGGACCGAAGGATCTGTTCCTGTGCTGTGTGATTCTATGACTCTATGGGAGCAGTTTGATGTGAGAGACACATTCCAATCTGCCAAAGCAGAGGAGCAGAGCTTGGGAATAGACAATAATCTGAGATTTGGAAATCTTACTCTCTTCTGCTCCCCTGCATCCTGACCCAGTATCAGTCCGTCCAGGAGGAAGGAGGGAGGTGAAAGCCAGTTGGACCAAACGGCCTATTTGCAGTAAGTCTAGCAAAACCAGAGTTTCCTGGATGGTTCCAGAGACTGGGAATGGGAAGCAATTGAAATATGGGACATTAGGGAGCTGTTCACTTTCAGGGAGAATGAGGTTTAATGCAGAAAGTCGAAGAAAGGGACAAACAGACAGTATGAGAATCAATGAATAATTTATTGGAAAATAAATCAAAGGATCTTGCGCAGGTAAAATAACACAGAGCTGCTTGTCAGAGACAGACGGGGCTGAGTGAGGACTGAACTAACCATCCACTTACACAAAATGGAGCATTATATCATGTTACATTATGGTGTATGTTCTTTTTTGTGGGAAATCCTTTGATACTCTGTTTGTAATGAGTTGAAAACACTCATGTGTGTGCGCAAATTCTCCAGAATGTTGGTGCAGTGTGAAATAAACAATAATTGTGAAAACTTGGATGACTTAAGCAATTTCAAGGCAGATAGTCTCTCGTTAATTTGCTGGATTTATTTCTGAAGTACCAGGAAGGCTAGCAGGGGGTAATTCTGTGGAAGTGGTGTGTCTGGATCTCCAGAAGGTGTTTGATATCGTGCCACACAACAGCACCAAGAGGAAAGTATCAGCAAACTAAATCAAAGGGACTGTAGCTACCTGGATACACTGTTGGCGGGGGGATACGGAGCAGGGGTAATAGTCAATGGATGTCCTATGGACCAAAGGGCCGTTTATAGAATCATAGACACATACAGCACAGAAGAGGCCCTTCAGCCCATTGGGTCTGTGCCAACCTATCTACACTCATCCCACTGTCCAGCACTGGGCCCACAGCCATGAATATTCTTATGTTGCAAGGACCTACCCTCCCATTCCAGGTTCCCAGCAACGTCTGGGTGAATAAAATTCCATAAATATCCTTCAGATCTGCTGTATTTCACTTTAAAATTGTACTCCTTTATTTACTGATGGTTTGACTAAAGAGGAACAGCTGGTTTCTATCCCCCTGTCCATGCCCCTGTGTCAGATCCCCCTCCACCCTGTCTCCTCTGAACTCAACAACTGAAGCTTATCCAGCCTCTCCCCATCCCAGGGAACATCCTGGTCAATCATAGAACACAGAACATTACAGCGCAGTACAGGCCCTTCAGCCCTCGATGTTGCACCAACCTGTCATACCAATCTGAAGCCCATCTAACCGACACTATTCCATGTACGTCCACATGCCTGTCCAATGACGACTTAAATGTATTTAAACTTGGCGAATCTACTACTGTTGCAGGCAAAGCATTCCATACCCTTACTACTCTGAGTAAAGAAACTACCTCTGACATCTGTCTTATACCTATCTCCCCTCACTTTAAAGTTGTGTCCCCTCGTGTTTGCCATCCCCATACTTGGAAAAAGGCTCTCCCTGCCCACCCTATCTAACCCTCTGATTATCTTATATGTCTCTATTAAGTCACCTCTCAACCTTCTTCTCTCTAACGAGAACAGCCTCAAGGCCCTCAGCCTTTCCTCATAAGACCTTCCCTCCATACCAGGCAACATCCTAGTAAATCTCCTGTGCACCATTTCCAAAGCTTCCACATCCTTCTTATAATGCGGTGACCAGAACTGTACACAATACTCCAAGTGTGGCTGTACCAGAGCTTTGTACAGCTGCAGCATAACCTCCTGGTTCCGGAACTCAATCCCTCTATTAATAAAGGCCAAAACACTGTATGCCTTCTTAACAACCCTGTCAATCTGGGTGGCAATCTCCTCTGTATTGAGACTGAGTTTACAGTGAGGGCTCAGTGCCCATTCCACAGTTTAGTGGCTGAACAATGACCCAGACTTGGCCGTGCTGGGATCATTCTGGTGTGTGTGGGACCAGAGGTCACCTCCTATGCCAGAGTCTTGGATCTGCTCCTGAGGAACTATCACCCTCACCGGCTTCCGGAATAGGGACCAGGAGTGGGACCCAGGGACTCCCAGGCTGTTTCTCCTGGATTGGCAAGGCCGAGCCTTAGTCTCCTCTCCTGCTGCCTCCCCTCAAGTTGCTGACCTGGTGCTGAAGGTCCTGGACCCTCGGTCCTTGGTCTCAGTGTCTCCTCTCTCTCTCTCTAGAGCTCTCTCTCTCTGGGATATCCTGGAGACAGGTTTGTCTCTGGTTCTGGAGATGATGGGACCTGTATAAACAGGGACGTGTGCTCATTCTGCATCATAGTATCCCCACGCTGCAGAAAGAGGCCATTCCACCCATCGAGTCTGCACTGTCAGGGGGGATTTGAACCAGACATGTTCTTAGAAATTCACTCATGGGAAGTGATAGTCACTGACTGCCCAGAATTTACTGCCCGTCCCTAGTTGCCCCTTGAGAAGGTGGGGGTGAGCTGCCTCCTTGACCCGCTGTAGGTAGACCCACAATGCCATTAGGGAGGGAATTCCAGGATTTTCCCCCAGTGATAGTGAAGGAACGGCAATATATTTCCGTGTCAGGGTGGTGATCGGCTTGGAGGGGAACACGAAGATGGTGGTGTTACCATATTTCTGCTGCCCTTGACCTTCCAGATGGAAGTGGTTATGGGTTTGGAAGGTGCTGTCCGAGGATCTTTGGTGAATTTCTGCAGTGCATCTTTCGGATGGTACACACTGCTGCTACTGAGACTCGGTGGGGGAGGGAGTGGATGCTGTGCCTATCAAATGAGCTGCTTTGTCCTGGGTGGTGTCAAGTGTCCTGAGTGTTGTTGGGGCTGCACTTATTCGGGCAAGTGGGGAGTATTCCATCACACTCCTGACTTGTGCCTTGTAGATGGTGGACAGGTTTTGGGGAGCGAGGAGGTGAGTTATTCACCACAGTATTCCTAGCCTTTGACCTGCTCTTGTAGATACTGTGTTTATGTGGTGAATCCAGTTGAGTTTCTGGTCAATGATAACTCCCAGGATGTTGACAGTGGGGGATTAAGTGATGGTAACATGTTTGAATGTCAAGGGGTGGTGGTTAGAAATATCTCTTATTTGTGATGGTTACAGCCTGGCATTTGTGTGGTGCAAATATTATCTGCCACTTGTCAGCTCAAGCCCCTGAACATGGACTGTTTCAGTATCTGAGTTGCGAATATTGAACATTACCCACCTATCAGCGAACATCCCCACCTGTGACCTTATGGGGCAGGGCAGGTCATTGATGAAGCAGTGAGGAGGGGAACCTGAAGGGGAAGGCAGGGGTGAGAGAAACCAGGATGGAGGTGAAAGATAGAAAAATAGAAAGCAAGACAGAGAGAACAAAGACTCGCAGAAAATCAGGTTGGAGTATTTTAAAAATGCAAAAATGACAGAAAATCAGGTTGGAGGGTATTATATCTGAATACAGGGGCCTTTCAGATGATGATGGAGAAACTGTCAGTCCAAGTCATTATAAGTGAGTGTGATATGATGTGATTATGGAGAGTTGATGGTGTCCTTGGCTGTTCAATGTTTAGGATGGACAACAAAACAGAAAAGAGGGTGAAAGATGAGATCTGTGCAGTAGTGAGAGAGGATGTTGGTGTGGGAAATCTCCATGGGGACTGAGTCTGAACATCCAACACGGGATGGAGAACACGACTGGGATTTGTCAGTCGGCCTGAACAGTAGCAGGTGAGGCAGGGGATGGTCTTTACAGGAACTTTACAATCTATGCAATGATTTGATTGATTTATTCTCATGTGTACCTAAGTACTGCGGTGATTAAAAGAAATGAAGGACAGCATTAGACAGGTGTCATATAAAATTACTAGAAAATTTGGCAAGGCCTTGGACTGGGAGCAGCTTGGAATTTAGAAAAATAAGACCAAAGAGGTTGATGAGTGGAGATTAGTGGAGTATCAGTGTAAACATGAAAAGCCGAATGTAAGGCCTTCTATAGTTATATAAAAATAAAAATGTTCGTGAGACCGTATGTGGGGCACTTACAATCTGAAATGGAAGAACTGATCACAGATGTAGAGCGATAAAGCACAAAGGGAGGCCATTCGGCCCAACATGTCTTCACCAGCTTTCGGAATGAGTGACCTGGTGTAGTGCCATTTTTCTGCCTTTTCCTCAGTAATCACAGAAGGTGACAGCTGTTAAACAGCTGCGTTCGTTCAGTTTTCACATAATTCCCCAGAGAGACTCGGGAGGCTGGAATAAAACTAAATTAGTAAAATGAAAATATCCTGGAAAAAACGATTGGGAATATCATTGGCACCACATCCTCAAACATCTCTCCCTCCAGCACCAACCCTCAGGAGCAGCAGTGTGTGCCACCTACAGGATTCACTGCCGCCATTCCCAGACCCGGATCAATTACATCCTTGAGCTCGACCATTGAAACTGGGAATAAATTTAATTGCCATCTTCCGATCTTCAGTGGATTCTGGAACTGTGCCATCTGATTGGACGGTGGCAAATGTAACCCCATTGTTTAAGAGGAGAAGGAAGGGAGAAAGCCAGGAATTATAGACTGGTTAGCCTAATATTAGACGGAAAATGCTCAAATCTGTTATGTCAGATGTGATAACAGGACACTTAGAAAATGCTAACAAGGCTTGGCAGGTGGCTCAGTGGTTAGCACTGCTGCCTCCCGGGACCCGGGTTCAATTCCCGCCTCAGGCGACTGTGTGGAGTTTGCACATTCTCCCCGTGTCTGTGTGGGTTTCCTCTGGGTGCTCCGGTTTCCACCCACAATCCAAAGATATGCAGGTTAGGGTGGATTGGCCATGGTAATTGCAGGATTACAGTGATTAGATGGGATGCTTTTTGAAGGTGTGAACTCGATGGGCTGAATGGCCTGTCTCCACACTCGAGTGCTTCTATGATTAGCCATGGTCATTGTGGAGTTATGAAAAGGAAGTCATGTTGACAAACCTCCCGGAGTTATCTGAGGATGTACGGTACAATCGATAGAAGAGAACCAGGGAACGTGGTGCCTTCAGACTTTCCAAAAGTTTTTGGCAACGATTCCGATTGAAGTTTAGTCTTCAAAGTTTGGGAGAAGATTTGTAGCTCGTGGTTCTGTTCGCCGAGCTGGGAATTTGTGTTGCAAACGTTTCATCCCCTGTCTAGGTGACATCCTCAGGTGCTTGGGAGCCTCCTGTGAAGCACTTCTGTGATCTTTCCTCCGGCATTTATAGTGGTTTGTATCTGCCGCTTCCGGTTGTCAGTTCCAGCTGTCCGCTGCAGTGGCCGGTATATTGGGTCCAGGTCGATGTGCTTATTGATAGAATCTGTGGATGAGTGCCATGCCTCTAGGAATTCCCTGGCTGTTCTCTGTTTGGCTTGCGCTATAATAGTAGTGTTGGCCCAGTCGAAGTCATGTTGCTTGTCATCTGAGTGTGTGGCTACTAAGGATAGCTGGTCGTGTCGTTTCGTGGCTAGTTGGTGTTCATGGATGCGGGTTGTTAGCTGTCTTCCTGTTTGTCCTATGTAGTGTTTTGTTTGGGTTGGGGTTTGGGTTGAACCCAGAGTTTGGGTTGAATTTGTGGTAAGACTGCGGTAAGATTAGAACAGTCTTATCGCAAACTCAACCCAAACTCTGGGTCAGATACGTGGACGACACCTTTGTAATCAATAAAAACACAGAAATAGAGAACACACACCGGATCATCAACGCCACACTCACAGGAATCCGATTCACAAGAGAGGAAGAAAAGGACAACCAACTTCCATTCCTAGACGTGATGGTACAGAGAACACCGAATGGAGAATTCACCACAAAGGTATACAGGAAAGCCACTCACACAGACCAAGTCCTGAACTACGAAAGCAACCACTCCAACACACACAAAAGAAGTTGCATCAAGACACTATTCAAAAGGGCCACAACACACTGCAGTACACCAGAACTGCAAAAAGAGGAAGAAGAACACCAAATAATGTATTCGCCAAAAATGGATACCCGTGCAACTTCATCGACAGATGCCTAACGGAAAGACAACGGAACGAGGACATGCCACAACCCAAAGGACTAGCCACACTCCCATACATCAGGAGCATTTCTGAACTGACAGCCAGACTACTGCGACCACTAGGACTCATAACAGCACACAAACCAACAGCCACTCTCAGACAACAACTCACCAGGACAAAGGACCCAATACCCAACATGAGCAAAACCAATGTAGTGTACAAAATCCCATGCAAGGACTGCACAAAACACTACACAGGACAAAGAGGAAGACAGCTAACAACCCGCATCCATGAACACCAACTAGCCACGAAACGACATGACCAGCTATCCTTAGTAACCATACACAACTTGAGTTTGACTGGGACAACACTACTATTATAAGGCAAGCCAAACAGAGAACAGCCAGGGAATTCCTAGAGGCATGGCACTCATCCACAGATTCTATCAATAAGCACATTGACCTGAACCCAATATACCGGCCACTGCAGCGGACAGCTGGAACTGACAACCGGAAGCAGCAGGTACAAACCAGTATAAATGCTGGAGTAAACATCCCAGAAGCGCTTCACAGGAGGCTCCCAAGCACTGAGGATGTCACCTAGACAGGGGACGAAACGTCTGCAACACAAATTCCCAGCTCGGCGAACAGAAGTTAGTCTGTAAAATTAAAGCAGATGGAGTTGAGGTAATCGCTGTCATGGATTGAGAATTGGTTGTCAGGCAGGAAATGGAGAGTGGGAATAAATGGGTCTTTGTCAGATAGACACCCAGTAACTTGTGGGATACTGCAGGGACCTGTGCGCGGGATCCGACCTCAGCTGGTCACTGTCTCAGGAACCAAAGGTACCATTTCTGAGTTTGCTGAGGAGAGCTTGACACGGTAAACCGATCAAACTGTGGGTGCTGTGAGTCAGAAACAAAACCCGACATTGCTGGAAAAGCTCGGCAGGTCTGGCAGCGTCTGTGAAGTGAAATCAGAGTTAATGTTTCAGGTTCAGTGACTCTTCCTCAGACCTGGGAAGGGTCAGTCAACCTGAAACATTAACTCTGATTTCTATCCACTGACACTGTCAGACCTGCTGAGCTTTACCACAATGTCACTGTTATGTCAGCACAGTATTAGTGTGAGAGTGTATGGAGGTTTCAGGAGGGTTTAGACTAGTTGAGTGACAGTGTGGTTTAATTTAAAAAAAAGTGAAGTTATCCACTTTGGTAGGATAAAGAGTATTATTTAAGTAGAGAGAGAGAGGGATTGGGAAATGTTGATGTACGAAGGAGCCTTGAGTGTCCTTGTACCCCAGTCAGTGAGAACACGCAATGCACCTTCAGTAAGGACATCTTCACCTGACCTATTCACCGTGTGATGGTACACCTCAAGAGTAAGTGGGTCTTGAACCTAGCTCAGAGGCAGGGATACTACAGAAGGCAAATGGAATGTTGGTTTTTTATTGCAGGAAGGGTTCGATACAACATCTAGGAAGTCTTACCGGAGCTGGTCAGGGATTTGGCAAGATCCCAGCTGGTGCACTGTGTGCAGCTTTGCTCTTCCTGTTTGGGATAAGGCCCTCCCTGCTGTGGGGAAAGTTCAGCACAGGCTCACCAGCCTGACCCCTGAGATAACACGGTGGTCGTGTGGGGAGAGATTGTGTGGACTGGACCTGTACTCACTGGAGTTTATGATAAGGACAGGGATCTCAATTAAAAGGCTGGGATTGGGACAGGGTTGGACTGACCGGTGCAGGAAGGATGTCTCTCCTGGTCAGTGTACCCAGGCAGTGGACCGTGATCTCAGGGAAACGCAATGACGGCCATTTTGAACTCACGAGGAGAAATTCCTTCTCTCTGGTGGAGGTGAAGTGTGGCATTCTCCAGCACAAAAGGTCATGTAGGTGAGGTCACGGAATATACTCACAAGAGCAATAGATTTCAAGAGACTACTGGTGTCTGTGGGGGGTGGGGGGAGTTGAAAGTATAGTGTGGAGATAGAAATCATGTTTGATAGCAGGAGAAGGTTTGAAGGGCTGAATGGCCTGTTCCTGCTCCTAGTCACCAAATATTTGCCAATTATAAAACCATAATCACTCTGGGTCAGGAGTCACGTGTAGGCCAGACCAGGTGAGGATGGCAGTGTCCTTCCCTGAGGGACATTAGTGACACCGATGGGATTTCCCAATAATTCAGTTGTTATTTTGACAGACTTGATTAGATCTTTATTCCAAACGAACTGAAATAAACTGACGACACCATTGGGGCTCATTGTCCCAAATTACTTGGTACAAGTCACATCCTGGACCCACAATGTCCCCATCACCATAAACATCTGCTGATCTGTGGCAATCACTGTGTCCAAGGTTAATATTAACATTAATATTAATGATCAATATTCACATTGCAGATTACACCCACGATACGTTACAGCATTCTGGTCCCAGCTGATAGTCCAATCCCAGAGGGAACCGTGGCTTGATAGATCACATATTGGATTTTCTGTAGTCGGTTTTCACAGGAGTTAGTCATGAGGCTGCAGATGTTCTTTAACAACAAAACACAAGAGAAAAAATATAACACCACAGGACCATCGAGTCAGACAGTACAGAGGAGACCCTTTGGCCAGAGGACCATTGGAAATAGGGACAGCAGATGACCAATCAGTTCCACCATTCAATCAGATTACAGCTGACCAACATTCCTCATGTCCACCCTCCTGTCTGTTCCCCCATATCTCTGATTCCCTGAATGATCAAGGATCTATCTCTCTCGGCCTTAGATATACACGCGGACTCTGTCCCCACAGCTCTCTGTGGTAAGGAGTTCCAAGGGATGACAACCCTCTGGGAGAAGGCATTCCTCCTCATCTCACGGTGACTCAGTGGTTAGCACTGCTGCCTTACAGCACCAAGGACCCAGGTTCGATTCCAGCCTTGGGTGTCTGTATGGAGTTTGCACATTCTCCCCGTGTCTATGCGGGATTCCTCTGGGTGCTCCAGTTTCCTCCCACAGTCCAAAGATGTGCAGGTCAGGTGGATTGGCCATGAGAAATTGCCCCATAGTGTTAGGAGGCATTAGTCAAGGGTAACTAATGGGTCTGGGTGGGTTATTTTTCAGAGGGTCAGGGTGGACTTGTTGGGCCGAAGGGCCTGTTTCCATACTGTAAGGAATCTAACCTAATCTCAGTCTTAAACTGGAGCAGCTTTATTCTGAGACTATATCCTATGGTCCCAGACTCTCCCATGAGGGGAAACATCCTCTCAGCATTGACCCTGTCACGGCCCTTAAGTGTTTGATACGTTTCAATGAAATTGCCTCTCATTGTTTGAAACTCCAGTGAGTACAGTCCCAATCAGTTTAACCTTTACTCATGAGACAATCCCACCACACCAGGCATCATCCGAGTGAACCTTCCCTGAACTGCCTCCATGAAATTATATCTTTCCTCAAATAATGAGACCAAAACTGCTCACAGTACTCCAGGTGTGGTCTCACTGGCACCTTATACAGTTACAGTAAGACTTCCCTCCTCTTATACTCCAACCCCCTTGAAATGAGGCCAAGATCCTGTGTCTTCCTGGGTCCCTGCTGTCCCTGTGTGTTGCAGCTTTCTGCACAGTTTCTCCATTTAAATAATGTTCTATTCTTCTGTTCCCCCTCCAAAATGCACAATTTCATATTTTCCCAAATTATATTCTATTTGCCAGGTTTTTGCCCATTTATGTAGAACATAGAATAACCCAGCGCAGAACAGGCCCTTCGGCCCTCGATGTTGTACTGACCTGTGAACTATTCTCAGCTCATCCTCTACACTATGCCAAATTATCCATGCGCTTATCCAAGGATTGTTTAAATCTCCCTAATATGGCACCCCCTTACCACTCTCTGTGTAAAGACCCTGCCTCTGACATCTGTCTTAAACCTATCAGCCCTCAATTTGTAGCTATACCCCCTCGTACACGCTGACATCATCATCCTAGGAATAAGAGTCTCACTGTCCACCCTATCTAATCCTGTGATCATCTTGTATGTCTCTATCAAATCCCTTCATAGCCTTCTCTCTGAACCCATCATGTGTGCACCAACCATCCGACACCAGCCCCACGTTCCTGCATTCGGCTCAAAGCCTGGAATGTTATGACATTTCTGGTGTTTATCGCTAAACTGCTCCATTCCCGGCAACATCCTGGAGAATCTCCTCCCCCCACCCTCCCACCCCCCCCCCCCTCCTCCAGTGTTATCCCATCCTGCCTATAGTGTGGGGACCAGAACTGCCCACAGTACTCCAGCTGTGGCCTCACTATAGTCCTGTACATCTCCAGAATCACCTCCTTGTTCTTACAATCTATGTCACAACTGATAACGTAGTGTCCCAATCCCGCCTTAACCAGCCGATGAACCTGCTGTACGTCGTACAGGGATCTGTGGACAAGCTCCCCAAGATCCCAGTGACCCTGTGAGATTCCCAGTGTCCCTCTGAGATTCCCAGTGTCCCACTGAGATTCCCAGTGTCCCTCTGAGATTCCCAGTGTCCTGTCATTCACTGAGTGCTCCCTTGTCTTGTTGCT
Organism: Hemiscyllium ocellatum; assembly: GCF_020745735.1. Classification (NCBI taxonomy): domain Eukaryota; kingdom Metazoa; phylum Chordata; class Chondrichthyes; order Orectolobiformes; family Hemiscylliidae; genus Hemiscyllium; species Hemiscyllium ocellatum. The sequence goes on from NC_083408.1 coordinate 118,583,222, forward strand.
TTTTCCAAAGTGAATCACCTCACAGTGATCAGGGTTAAACTCCATCTGCTACTGATCTCCCATCTGACCAACCCGTTTGTATCCTCCTGTAACCTAACACCTTCCCCCTCCCTGGCAGCCTCCTGATCGATCTTTATGTCACCCACAGACAGATTTATGCCCCTGTCCCTTTTATTGTTCCAACATCACCCATTCCAGCAAATCACTCCCAGAGAAACCTCACTCTTAACTCAGCTCGTGTAAGTTTTTGCTTCACTGACTTTCCCCATTTCTTCTCCTCGAACCGTTAACACTATTTGGTTATGATTCCTTTCTGAGACTTTTAGTAATTCTGATAGCCCAAACTTTCTCAGTTCTGCCAGCTTAGAGATTTCCTTCCCAGACTCCCCTGACTTGGAAGGTGCAGAGACTCCACCCTGTTCCCGCTGCAGTGGCTGCATTCCTGGACTCATCTTTCCTGCAGGAACTGGCCTCTTCTGAACTGAGACCTTGAACCTTCTTTTCTGAAGTCAAGACCCAAATGAATGGCCTTAACATGTTTACACGGTCTGTCATAAACTCAACGGCATCAACATTTTATCCATTAACACTTCAGGAGCCTTTCAGACAGTGAACTGAATCTGCACGCCTCCTGAGAAATGATGGATTTAGGTCATTGTTCAAGTGACTTTCCTTTCAAAAGTAAAAACCTACAGGACTGACCCAAACTCTAATTTTGAAAATCTAAATTCCAGAAAGGATAATATTATATATGTTTTTACAATATTAATGTGAGAACTCTCTACATAATATGGAAGAGATATTCTTAACAATGTTCCCAAAGCACTCTCCACAATGTGCAGGATCTGAATTGACAATAATTACAGAAAGGTTACTGTGCAAGAAGAGGCCATTCAGCCCAATGGACTTGCACTGGCCCTTCAGTTGAGCATTGGAACCCGGAGCCAATCTCCCGCTTTATGCCGAGACCTTGGAATGTTTTTCCTTTCCAAGTTATTGTCCAATTCCCTTGAGAACGTGCATATAATTTACAATTTCTGAACTGCTGGAAGCACGACATAATGTATTTATAATCCATTTATATTGATTAAATTAGGCATTAGAAAGTGCAAAGGAGTTTGAACTGTTTTGATTAATCTTGTTCAATGTTAAAGGTACCGTTAATAATACAGGGATTGTTGTGATGCTTTTGGAATAAACTGTATAACATGTGTAGGGATCGGTTAGCTCAGTTGGCTGGATGGTTGGTGTGTGCTGCCAACAGTACGGGTTCAATTCTTGCTCCAACTGAAGCTATTATTGGAGATTTGTCCCATTGCCTGAGGCATGATAACCCGCAGGTTAAACCTCCACCAGTCAGCTCTCTCTCTCTCTTTCTCTTTCTCCCTCCCTGCCTCTCTGAAAGAGCAGCTTTATGGCTCAGTAGGAATATTGTGAGTTTACCTTCACAGCGTGTCAGCGCCACTCTCAATGATGTCCTCAATATAGGCTATCCACTACATTAACAAGACCCACTGGTTATGTTGATAATACTGAGTAGACCGTGCTGGGGACGATGGGTGTAATGTGTGGAAACTGCATTTGTGTTGGGCAGGAACATTGTTTGTCATGTGATTGAGACAGTTTCCAGAAATTGTTTGGGAATTTACACAGCCATCCCTCCTGGATGTTATGTTGGAAATGTTTTCAAAAGATTGGGTTGTGTCACAGATATTCAGTCCCCTGTTTGGAAACTCTCCCTAATGAAAGGGTCTTGATGGAAGCTCACTCAATAACGTGTTGGACTCTCGCGTTAACGTCTTAGAAACAAAGTCTCTGATAAATTGGGAAGATTGTCTCCACATCACTAGGAGCTGAAACATGGGTCATGGATTTTCTGTCTCCGTTGTTTGACTAGCTGAATATCTGCAGCAGTTTCTGTTTGGTTTGAGACTTACTTTCTGTAATGTAATGGGAAGCTTCATCTTTGTGAATTTGTAACACTTTGTAATTTTGATAAATAATTAGAAGGAGGATGTGCTGCCAACTCTTTCACCTTCTGTCAGTCCATGTGTTGAGTGTGCTCTGACTGCCCTCCACAATGTCTGACTAACATTCCACACAACATTTGGTAAATCCCTCAAAGAAACGTTCTGTGTTTTACAAACTCCAGTTAACCTGATAGAAACGTTTTACAATGTACAGGAAAGCAGCTCCAGAACTGGTGTAGTTTCTGTTTCTTAAACGTTGCCTCCAGTGAGTGGTTATCGCTCCCCAATACAATCAAAACATTCCCTGTAAACAGATAGGAATATGAGTGACCACTTCCTCCAGATAGCTTCCTTTAAAACAAAACAAAACGATACTCTGTCAGGAACAGCATGTGTAGGTGCCAGTGTCGGACTGGGGGTAACAAAGCCAACAGGCGCACCACACCAGCCGAGAGGTCAACAGGTTTTAGGGGAAATCATAAGCTTTCGGAACGTGGCTCCTACATCAGGTGATGTGGAATTATAACCTGTGACTGTTAGGAGCAGTTACAAGGCACTACAAGGAACACCGCAAATTAAAATCTCAGAACTCTGGGGGAGATCATTCCTAAAGTGTACTCAAGTCATTCATGGTAATGTGTACAAAATAATGCAATCATTGTCAAATTTGTATAAACAATTTTGACCTTCAATCAGCCAACACAATAAATTGGATTAGACAGTGCACAGGGAGCTTTACTCTGTATCTAACCCCATGCTGTCCCTGTCCCTGGGAGTGTTTGATGGGGGACAGTGTAGAGGGAGCTTTACTCTGTATCTAACCCTGTGCTGTCCCTGTCCTGGGAGTGTTTGATAGGGACAGTGTAGAGGGAGCTTTACTCTGTATCTAACCCTGTGCTGTCCCTGTCCTGGGAGTGTTTGATAGGGACAGTGTAGAGGGAGATTTACTCTGTCTCTAACCCCGTGCTGTCCCTGTCCTGGGAGTGTTTGATGGGGGACAGTGTAGAGGGAGCTTTACTCTGTATCTAACCCTGTGCTGTCCCTGTCCTGGGAGTGTTTGATGGGGGACAGTGTAAAGGGAGCTTTACTCTGTATCTAACCCTGTTCTGTCCCTGTCCTGGGATTGGGGGGACAGTGTAGAAGGAGCATTACTCTGTATCTCACCCTGTGCTGTCCCTGTCCTGGGATTGGGGGGACAGTGTAGAGGGAGCTTTACTCTGTATCTAACCCTGTTCTGTCCCTGTCCTGGGATTGGGGGACAGTGTAGAAGGAGCATTACTCTGTATCTCACCCTGTGCTGTCCCTGTCCTGGGATTGGGGGGACAGTGTAGAGTGAGCTTTACTCTGTATCTAACCCCGTGCTGCCCCTATCCTGGGAGTGTTTGATGGGGGACAGTGTAGAGAGAGCTTTACTCTGTATCTAACCCCGTGCTGTCCCTGTCCTGGGAGTGTTTGATGGGGGACAGTGTAGAGAGAGCTTTACTCTGTATGTAACCCTGTCTGTCCTTCTCCTGGGAGTGTTTGATGGGGGACAGTGTAGAGAAAGCTTTACTCTGCATCTAACCCCGTGCTGTCCCTGTCCTGGGAGTGTTTGATGGGGGACAGTGTAGAGAAAGCTTTACTCTGTATCTAACCATGTGCTGTCCCTGTCCTGGGAATGTTTGATGGGGGACAGTGTAAAGGGAGCTTTACTCTGTATCTAACCCTGTGCTGTCCCTGTCCTGGGATTGGGGGGACAGTGTAGAGGAAGCTTTACTCTGTATCTCACCCTGTGCTGTCCCTGTCCTGGGATTGGGGGGACAGTGTAGAGGGAGCTTTACTCTGTATCTAACCCTGTGCTGCCCCTATCCTGGGAGTGTTTGATGGGGGACAGTGTAGAGGGAGCTTTACTCTGTATCTAACCCCGTGCTGTCCCTGTCCCTGGAGGAGTTTGATGGGGACAGTGTAGAGGGAGCTTTACTCAGTATCTAACCCTGTGCTGTCCCTGTCCCTGGAGGAGTTTGATGGGGAGTGGAGTCACAGGTAGATAGGATAGTGAAGAAGGTGTTTGGGATGCTTTCCTTTATTGGTCAGAGTATTGAGTACAGGAGTTGGGAGGTCATGCTGCGGCTGTACAGGACATTGGTTAGGCCACTGTTGGAATATTGTGTGCAATTCTGGTCTCCTTCCTATCGGAAAGATGTTGTGAAACTTGAAAGGGTTCAGAAAAGATTTACAAGGATGTTGCCAGGGTTGGAGGAATTGAGCTACAGGGAGAGGCTGAACAGGCTGGGGCTGTTTTCCCTGGAGCGTTGGAGGCTGAGGGGTGACCTTATAGAGGTTTATAAAATCATAAGGGGCATGGATAGGATAAATGGACAAAGTCTTTCCCCTGGGGTGGGGGAGTCCAGAACTAGAGGGCATAGGTTTAGGGTGAGAGGGGAAAGATATGAAAGAGACCTAAGGGACAACTTTTTCACACAGAGGGTGGTGTGTGTATGGAATGAGCTGCCAGAGGAAGTGGTGGAGGCTGGTACAATTACAACATTTAAAAGGCATCTGGATGGGGATATGAATAGGAAGGGTTTGGAGGGATATAGGCCGGGTGTGCCCAGGGTAACGTGTTCGGTGCTTTGCTCCAGGTAACATCGAGTACAGCTGCCCTGCCGCCAATGAGTGTGAAATCACCAAACGGAGACGGAAATCCTGCCAGGCCTGTCGCTTTATGAAGTGTCTGAAAGTCGGAATGCTGAAGGAAGGTGAGAAAAGGAGCCATTGTTCAAACATCACCCTGCGCTCCCCCCCCCCCACCACCACCACACACAGGATCAGACACAGAGTAAAGCTCCCTCTACACTGTCCCCCCCCACCATCACACACAGGATCAGACACAGAGTAAAGCTCCCTCTACACTGTCCCCCCCCACCACCACACACAGGATCAGACACAGAGTAAAGCTCCCTCTACACTGTCCCCCCCCACCACCACACACAGGATCAGACACAGAGTAAAGCTCCCTCTACACTGTCCCCCCCCACCATCACACACAGGATCAGACACAGAGTAAAGCTCCCTCTACACTGTCCCCCCCCACCACCACACACAGGATCAGACACAGAGTAAAGCTCCCTCTACACTGTCCCCCCCCCCACCACCACACACAGGATCAGACACAGAGTAAAGCTCCCTCTACACTGTCCCCCCCCACCATCACACACAGGATCAGACACAGAGTAAAGCTCCCTCTACACTGTCCCCCCCCACCATCACACACAGGATCAGACACAGAGTAAAGCTCCCTCTACACTGTCCCCCCCCACCATCACACACAGGATCAGACACAGAGTAAAGCTCCCTCTACACTGTCCCCCCCGACCATCACACACAGGATCAGACACAGAGTAAAGCTCCCTCTACACTGTCCCCCCCGACCATCACACACAGGATCAGACACAGAGTAAAGCTCCCTCTACACTGTCCCCCCCCCACCATCACACACAGGATCAGACACAGAGTAAAGCTCCCTCTACACTGTCCCCCCCCGACCATCACACACAGGATCAGACACAGAGTAAAGCTCCCTCTACACTGTCCCCCTCCCACCATCACACACAGGATCAGACACAGAGTAAAGCTCCCTCTACACTGTCCCCCCGACCATCACACACAGGATCAGACACAGAGTAAAGCTCCCTCTACACTGTCCCCCCCGACCATCACACACAGGATCAGACACAGAGTAAAGCTCCCTCTACACTGTCCCCCCCCACCATCACACACAGGATCAGACACAGAGTAAAGCTCCCTCTACACTGTCCCCCCCCGACCATCACACACAGGATCAGACACAGAGTAAAGCTCCCTCTACACTGTTCCCCCCCGACCATCACACACAGGATCAGACACAGAGTAAAGCTCCCTCTACACTGTCCCCCATCAAACACTCCCAGGACAGGGACAGCACGAGGTTAGATACAGAGTAAAGCTCCCTCTACACTGTCCCCCATCAAACACTTCCAGGACAGGGACAGCACTGGGTTAGATACAGAGTAAAGCTCCCTCTACACTGACCCCCATCAAACACTCCCAGGGACAGGGACAGCACTGGGTTAGATACAGAGTAAAGCTTCCTCTACACTGTCCCCCATCAAATACTCCCAGGACAGGGACAGCACGGGGTTAGATACAGAGTAAAGCTCCCTGTTGATGTCAGATGTGTCTATAGAGTGATCTAACCTGGGAACAAAATTCCCAAAGATATTGCTCATGGAGAAGGGAGAGACCAAAGGGAGAAGTTGAAATTCCTGCTGGGTTTGGACCAGCACGTGGGGTAGGAAAGGATCCTCGGGGTATGGATCCCGGTGGGAACAGGTTGTGTGGAGCTCCGGGCAGTGTGGGATAGCCAGCTGCAGTGTGGGATAGCCAGCTGCAGTGTGGGATGGCCAGCTGCAGTGTGGGATGGCAGTGTGGGATAGCCAGCTGCAGTGTGGGATGGCCAGTGGCAGTGTGGGATGGCAGTGTGGGATAGCCAGTGGCAGTGTGGGATAGCCGTGTGGGATAGCCAGTGGCAGTGTGGGATGGCAGTGTGGGATAGCCAGTGGCAGTGTGGGATAGCCAGTGGCAGTGTGGGATGGCAGTGGCAGTGTGGGATAGCCAGTGGCAGTGTGGGATAGCCAGCTGCAGTGTGGGATGGCAGTGGCAGTGTGGGATGGCAGTGGCAGTGTGGGATAGCCAGTGGCAGTGTGGGATAGCCAGCTGCAGTGTGGGATGGCAGTGGCCGTGTGGGATAGCCAGTGGCAGTGTGGGATGGCAGTGGCCGTGTGGGATAGCCAGTGGTCATGTGGGCCTCACTGTCAATCAGGAATGTGACCTTTATTATTGTCAGTGCAACAGTCTCCTGGTTCAGCCCCAGTGATGGTGTCAGTCCTGGTACCTTCCCTCAATATCCCTGAACACCATTCCTCCCCCGATACCCAGTGGCAGTGTGGGATAGCCAGTCCTATCCCGGTATCCCTGCGGTGAACCTGTCCCCACCACATCTCCAGGTCCCATCCCGGATCCTCGCTGTGTGAAAGTGCACTCCGTCACATCAGTTCGCCATTTGTTTCCACCTGACTTTAAATCTCTGCCCCTCTCACCCACGCTGAAAATGTGTTGCTGGTCAAAGCACAGCAGGTTAGGCAGCATCTCAGGAATAGGGAATTCGACGTTTCGAGCATAAGCCCTTTTTCAGCTGTGATCTCCAGCATCTGCAGACCTCATTTTTTACCCTCTCACCCACGGCCCTTTTATGAACAGGAACAGTGTCTCCCTCCCTCCTCTGTCCAACCTACTCACTACTGTTTCACTCCTGGGGGAACAGTCCCACCTCCTCCGCCCGATCGTCATCACTGGCATTCCTCATGCCTGGAACCATCTTTATAATCACTCTGCTCTCTCTCCAATACACCCTCCTGTTCCAGAGCTCCGGCCCAGCCTGGATTTATAGTTATATTTATATACACCAGGCCTGGCTGAACAAACCAAACACAACAATTCCTAATTTGCTGATGTCACAAAACTGGGCAGGATTGTAGAGTTGTGAGGAGATGGAAAGGGGGGAACTGCAGATGCTGGAGATCAGAGTCGAGAGAGTGTTGCTGGAAAAGCACAGCAGGTCAGGCAGCATCCGAGGGGCAGGAGAATCAACGTTTCTTCATCAGCTATGAGGCTAGGAGCCTCTAGGGTGGAGAGATAAATGGGAGGGGTGGGTGGGGCTGGGGGGGGATGGGAGCTGGGATTGCGATAGGTAGATGAATGTGGAGGGGGGGGAGAAGGTGATAGGTCAGAGAGGAGGGTGGAGCAGAAAGTGGGGAGGAGGATGGACAGGTCCAGAGGGCAGTGCCAAGTTGGAGACTTGGGACTAGGGTGAGGTGGGGGAAGGGGAAATGAGGAAACTGTTGAAGCCCACATTGATGCCCTGGGGTTGAAGTGTTCCGAGGCGGAAGATGAGGCGTTCTTCCTCCAGGCGTCTGGTGGTGAGGGAGCGGCGGTGAAGGAGGCCCAGGACCTCCATGTCCTCGGCAGAGTGGGAGGGGGAGTTGAAATGTTGGGACACAGGGCAGTGTGGTTGATTGGTGCGGGTGTCCTGGAGATGTTCCCTAAAGCGCTCTGCTAGGAGGCGTCCAGTCTCCCCAATGTAGAGGAGACCACATCGGGAGCAACGGATACAATAAATGATATTAGTGGATGTGCAGGTAAACATTTGATGGATGTGGAAGGCCCCTTTAGGGCCTTGGATAGAGGTGAGAGAGGAGGTGTGGGCACAGGTTTTCAAATTCCACGCCCCTCACCAACCCACCCTGTCTGTGCCCACACTGCCCCTCCCCTCCTCTCCCCCTCCCTACCCCTCCCTACCCCTCCCCCTCCTCTCCCCCTCTCCACCCCCTCCTCTCCCCTCCCCACCCCGTCCCCTCCTTCCCCCTCCCCTCCCCTCCCCTCCTCCCCCCTCCTCCCCCTCCCCTCCCCTCCCCTCCTCCCCCCTCCTCTCCCCTCACCCTCCTCACCCCTCCCCTCCTCTCCCCTCGCCCTCCTCTCCCCCTCCCCTCCCCTCACCCTCCCCTCCCCTCCTTTCCCCTCGCCCTCCTCTCCCACTCCCCTCCTCTCCCCTCACCCTCCCCTCACCCTCCTCTCCCCGTCCGATCCCAAACCAACTCTAGTTGACACTGAGTCTGAGGTGTATTAACATTCTCTCTCTCTCCCCCCCTGTCCCCCCCCACCCCACTCCCCCCCCCAGGTGTACGTCTGGACAGGGTGCGAGGTGGCCGTCAGAAATACAAGAGGCGATTGGATGTTGATCACAGCCCATCCCCCCTTCAGCTGCCATCGCCAGCCAAGAGACCGCGTAATCCTTGGGGTGGGGGTGGGGGTTGGGCTGGGGTGGGGTCGGGGTTGGGGTTGGGGGTTGGGGGTTGGGCTGGGGTGGGGTCGGGGTTGGGGTTGGGGGTTGGGGGTTGGGCTGGTGCGGGGTGTGGGTGGGGGTTGGGCTGGGGTGGGGTTGGGGTTGGGGTTGGGGGTTGGGGGTTGGGCTGGGGCGGGGTGGGGGTGGGGGTTGGGCTGGGGTGGGGTCGGGGTTGGGGTTGGGGGTTGGGGGTTGGGCTGGGGCGGGGTGGGGGTGGGGGTTGGGCTGGGGTGGGGTCGGGGTTGGGGTTGGGGGTTGGGGGTTGGGCTGGGGCGGGGTGGGGGTGGGGGTTGGGCTGGGGTGGGGTCGGGGTTGGGGTTGGGGGTGGGGGTTGGGCTGGGGTGGGGTCGGGGTTGGGGGTTGGGCTGGTGCGGGGAGGGGGGTGGGGTTGGGGGTTGGGCTGGGGCGGGGTGGGGGTGGGGGTTGGGCTGGGGTGGGGTCGGGGTTGGGGTTGGGGGTTGGGGGTTGGGCTGGGGTGGGGTCGGGGTTGGGGTTGGGGGTTGGGGGTTGGGCTGGGGCGGGGTGGGGGTGGGGGTTGGGCTGGGGTGGGGTCGGGGTTGGGGTTGGGGGTTGGGGGTTGGGCTGGAGTGGGGTTGGGGTTGGGGGTTGTGGGTTGGGCTGGTGCGGGGTGTGGGTGGGGGTTGGGCTGGGGTGGGGTTGGGGTTGGGGTTGGGGGTTGGGCTGGGGCGGGGTGGGGGTGGGGGTTGGGCTGGGGTGGGGTCGGGGTTGGGGTTGGGGGTTGGGGGTTGGGCTGGGGTGGGGTCGGGGTTGGGGTTGGGGGTTGGGGGTTGGGCTGGTGCGGGGTGTGGGTGGGGGTTGGGCTGGGGTTGGGGGTTGGGCTGGGGCGGGGTGGGGGTGGGGTTGGGCTGGGGTGGGGTCGGGGTTGGGGTTGGGGGTTTGGGCTGGGGTGGGGTCGGGGTTGGGGGTTGGGGGTTGGGCTGGTGCGGGGAGGGGGGTGGGGTTGGGGGTTGGGCTGGGACGGGGTGGGGGTGGGGGTTGGGCTGGTGCGGGGTGGGGGTGGGGTTGGGGTTGGGGGTTGGGGGTTGGGCTGGGGCGGGGTGGGGGTGGGGTTGGGGGTTGGGGGTTGGGCTGGGGTGGGGTCGGGGTTGGGGTTGGGGGTTGGGGGTTGGGCTGGTGCGGGGTGGGGGTGGGGTTGGGGTTGGGGGTTGGGGGTTGGGCTGGTGCGGGGTGGGGGTGGGGTTGGGGGTTGGGGGTTGGGCTGGGGCGGGGTGGGGGTGGTGGTGCTGTGCTGTTTAATGTGGGGACTGTCAGCGCCTCCTCCTGGGGAACCATCCCGCTGTCTCAGTGACAGACTCTGTCCCAACAATGGGTCAGGTTTCCGCCCCCCCCCCCCATCCCCCCAACACACACACACTCCCAACCCCATCCCCAATCACCCCTAGCACATCCCCTAACCCCCATCAGCACTACCTGACACATCCCCCACCTCTCCATAATCACTCTGGACCATCCTGGGAATGGCTAAATGGAGGACGGAAACAGGCCATTTGGCCCAACAGGTCCATACTGACCTTCCAAAGGCTGTTCCACCCAACCCAGTCCGCATTACTCTACATTTACAGTGTGTCCTGGAGGGTTTAATGGGGACAGTGTAAAGGGAGCTTTACCCTTTATCGAACCTGGTGCTGTCCCTGTCCTGGGAGTGTTTGACGGGGGACAGTGTAGAGGGAGCTTTACTCTGTATCTAACCCCATGCTGTCCCTGTCCTGGGAGTGTTTGATGGGGGACAGTGTAGAGAGAGCTTTACTCTGTATCTAAACCCGTGCTGTCCCAGACCTGGGAGTGTTTGATGGGGGACAGTGTAGAGGGAGCATTACTCTGTACCTAACCCAGTGCTGTCCCTGTCCTGGGAGTGTTTGATGGGAGACAGGTAGAGGGAGCTTTACTCTGTATCTAACCCAGTGCAGTCCCTGTCCTGGGAGTGTTTGATGGGGGACAGTGTAGAGTGAGCTTTACTCTGTATCTAACCCCGTGCTGTCATTGTCCTGGGAGTGTTTGATGGGGAACAGTGTAGAGGGAGCTTTACCCAGTATCTAACCCCGTGCTGTCCTTGTCCTGGGAGTGTTTGATGGGGGACAGTGTAGAGGGAGCTTTACTCTGGGTGTTTGGATGAAATATCTAGCTGGGCGAGGTGCCCTGAGTGCTGGTGGAGGGTGTAGTTGAGGTGCTGCAGGCGGGGAGAGTTGGACATTGTCAGCTGCTGTCACTGATCTCTCAGCTTTGTTCCGAAACTTTGGAGATTGGGATAGAACACAGAACAGTATAGCACGGGAACAGGCCCTTCGGCCCACCAAGTCTGTGCTGACCATGATGCCAGTCTAAACTAATCCCATCTGCCTGCAGACGGTCCATATCCCTCTCTTCACCTCCTGCTCATGTGTCTGTCTAAATGCCTGTTAAACTTTGTTATAATCTCTGCTGTGGTAGTCCCCCTGGTAATGCACCAACTACCTGCTGTGTAAAACCATCCCCTCAGAGATTACCTTAAAACTTTCCCCCTCTAGACCCATGTCCCTAGTATTTGACATTCCTACCCTGGGTAAAAGACTTCGACAATCCCCCTATTCATGCCTCTCATCATTTTATAAACTTCTATAAGGTCACACACCTCAGCCTCCAACACTCTAACAAAAACAATCCAAGTTTTTCCAACTTCTCCTTATAGCTAATACACTCCAATCCAGGCAACATCCTGGGAAACCCCTTCCACACCCTCTCCAAACCTCCACATCCTTCCTATAGTGTAGAGACCAGAACTGCACACAATACTCCAAATGTGGTCTAACTAAAGCCTTGTACAGATGTACCATGATTTGCCAACTTTTATACTCAATGCCCTGACCAATGAAGGTAAGTATGCCATATGCCTTCTGTACCACCTTATCCACTTGTGATGTCACTTTCAGGAAACTGTGGACTTGTACCCGAAGATCTCTCCTGTCATTTACTTTATACTTGCGTTTGACCTCCCAAAATGTATCACCTCACACTTGTCCAGATTAAACTCCATCTGCCCTTTCTCTGCCCAACATTCCAACTGATCTACATCCTGCTGTATTCTTTGATCTCCTCCCTCACGATGTACAGCTCCAACAACTTTGCCATCTGCAAACTCACTAATCAGACCGCTTACACTTTCATCCAAATTATTTCTATACATTATAAACGACAGAGGTCCCAGCACTGATCCTTGAGGGACACCACTTGTCACAGACCTCCAGTCAGAAAAACACCTCTCCACAAATACACTCCGGCTTCTGTGACTATCCAACATCAACTCACTGTGGATTCCATCTGACTTAATCTTCTGGACCACCCACCCATGAGAGACCTTATCAAATGCTTTAGTGAAGTCTATGTAAACACCATCACCCTCACCAATCATCTTTGTCACTTCCCCAGAAAGCTCCATCAGATTTGAGATGAGTTCTCTCCTGCACAAAGCAGTGCTGACGTTCCTAATAAATCCATTTTTTTCCAAATGTGAGTGAATCTTGTTCCTAAGAGCCTTCTCCAATAATTTCTCTCCCATTGGCCTGTAATTTCCTGGATTATCCCTGACACTTGTCTTAAAAAAAGAACAATACTGGATATTCTCCTACCTTCTGGGACCTTGCCTGTGGGTAAAGAGGATATAAAAATCTCTGTCAAGGCCCCAGCAATCTCCTCCCTTGCCTCCCTCAATATCCTGGGATAGATCCCATCAGATCCTGGGGCCTTACTACCTACATGTTTTTCAAGATACTCAACGCTACCTCCTTCTTAATATCGACATTCCCGAGAATATCAAGACACCTCTCCTTAATCTGACCATCATCATGTCCTTCACCTTGGTGCGTGCCAATGCAAAGTACTCATTTAGGACCCCACCCACTTCCTCTGGCTCCATGTGTATACTCTCTCCTACCCTTTCCCAAGCTCCCCTCTGGCTCCTAATATACGTATAAGATGCCTTGGGGTTCTCTATTTGTCAAGGCCATTCATGGCCCCTTGTTGCTGAGTTCCTTGTGTAAATTCCATCCTGCTCCCCTTACGTTGGGCAAGGACCTGGTCTGCTTTCGGTTTCTTGAGTCACGCGTCTGTTTTGTTTTTCATGTTGCTGCTGAGACTCAGAGTGGCTTCCCTCTCTTTGCTGTAGTGAGTAAGATTGTATCGCACCTGCTGGTGGCCGAACCTGAGAAGATTTACGCCATGCCGGATCCCACGATCCCCGAGACCGACATCAAAGCCCTGACCACACTGTGTGACCTCGCTGACAGGGAGCTGGTCGTGACCATAGGCTGGGCCAAGCACATCCCAGGTAAGGGCAGAGACTGATAGTCAGCCTGGATGGGGAGTGGGCCACAGCATGGGGAGCTGCCTGTCAGCCCATGCTCTGGGGGCCTGTGGTTCAGGAAACACTGGCTCCATTCCGGGCCTACACTGTTCCTGACCAGCTCTTACCCAAGTTGCCAGGCAACAAACTGAGCTGAATTATTCACTCACTCCAACAAATCCACAGCCTCCTCACTCACTCACTCACTCACCTGTTGGACATACTTTCAAGTTCACCTGAGCACACATTTTATGACCCACCTCTTGGCTGAGGGGGAGGGACACTACCACTGCACCGAGAGTGATTGTCGACTGTGTACAATTGGACTGTATAAAGGGAGCTTCACTCTTTTTAAAGCTTTCTTTATAATATTAAACAGGGAAATATTGAAAATTGGAGCAGGGGAGGCCACTCAGCCCATTGAGCTCTGTGTGTGTGTGTGTGTGTTTCCTCCCACAATCCAGGTCAGGGTGGATTGGCCATGGGAAATTACCCACGGTGTTCAGGAATGTGCAGGTCAGGGTGGATGAGAGGGACGGGGTAAAGGACTGGGTCTGGGTGGAATGCTGTATGAAGAGTAAGTACAAATGTGATGGGACGAATGGCCTGTTTCTGCACTGGAGAGATTTTTGGATGTGATTTGCCTTTCATACAGGTCCCCAGCACAGGGGGGACATAGCCCATCAGCCCCTTCGGTCTGTGCTGGCTAAGAACAAGAACCAGCCCTGAATCGCACTCTGATTTACCAGGCCCTGGCCCACAGCTTGGTGTGGAATGCACTTTAACACCTTACCCAGAATCTGCACACTCTCTATTTCTCTCTCTCTCTGCTCCGTACACCCGTTTTTTTTTCTCTCTCTCTCTCTCTCTCTCTCCCTGCTCCATCCCCTCGTCTCTCTGTCTCACTCTCTCTCCCTCTCTCTCTCTCCTCCCCGTCTTTCTCTCTCTTTCTCTCTCCCCCCCACTGCTCCGTAGCCCCCGTCTCTCTATCTTTCTCCCCCCCTCTCTCACTCTCTCTCTCTTCTCTGTCCCCCCGTCTCTCTCTCTCTATCTCTCTCTCTCCCTGCTCTGTTCCCCCCGTCTCTCTCTCTCTCTTTCTCTATCTCTCTCTCACTCTCTCTATCCCTGCTCCGTTCCCCGTCTTTTTCTCTCTCTCTGTCTCTCTCCCTACTCCGTCCCCTCATCTCTCTCTCTCTCTGTCCATCCCTGCTTCGTTCCCCCGTCTCTCTCTCTTTCTCTCTCTCTCCCCCTGCTCTTTCCCCCATCTTTCCCTCTCTCTGTCTCCCTCTCTCCCTGCTCCATCCACCCGTCTCTCTCTCTCTCACTCTCTCTCTTTTAGGTCCCTCCGTCTCTCTCTCTCTCTCTCTCTGCTCCATCCCCCCGTTACTCTCTCTCTCTCTCTTTCTTTCTCTCTCCTTCTCTCTGCTCCGTCCCCCTGTCTCTCTCTCTCTCTCTCTCTCTCTCTCCCCTGACTTCGTCCCCTCGTCTCTCTCTCTCTCTCCCTGCTCCGTCCCCCTGTCTTTCTCTTTCTCTCTCTGTTCCATCCCCCCCCCCGTCTCTCTCCCTCTCTCTCTCACTCTGCTCCGACCCACGTCTCTCTCTCTCTCTCTCTCTCTCCCTGCTCCATCCCCCCATCTCTCTATCTCTCTCTCTCTCTCCCTATCTCTATGCTCCATCGCCCGGTCTCTCTCTCTCTCTCTCTCTCCCTGCTCCGTCCCCCTGTCTTTCCGTCTCTCTCTCTGTTCCATCCCCCCGTCTCTCTCTCTCTCTCTCTCCCCCACTCTCTTTCTCTCCTGCTCTATCCCACCGTCTCTCTCTCTCTCTCTCTCTCTCCCTGCTCTATCCCCCCGTCTCTCTCTCTCTCTCTCTCTCCCTGCTCCATCCACCCGTCTCTCTCTCTCTCTCTCCCTGTTTCCATCCCCCCGTCTCTCTGTCTCTCTCTCTCTCTTTCTTTCTCTCACTGCTCTGTCCCCCCGTCTCTCATTTTCTCTCTCTCTCTCTCTCTCTCTCTCTCTCCCTGCTCCGTTCCCCCGTCTCTCTATCTTTCTCTCTCTCTCTCTCACTCTCTCTCAGCTCTGTTACTCCGTCTCTCTCTCTCTCTCTCTCCCTCTCTCTCTCTCGCTTTTCCATCCCCCTGTCTCTCTCTCTCTCTGTCTATCTCTCTCTCTCTCCCTGCTCCGTCCCCCAGTCTTTCTCTCTCTCTCTCCCTTCTCTTTCCCCGTCTCATTCTCTCTCTCTCTCTCACTCTCTCTCTGTTTCCATCCCCCCGTCTCTCTCTCTCTCTCTCTCTCTCTCTCC
>NC_083408.1:118598836-118616336 GCF_020745735.1 Hemiscyllium ocellatum
ATCCCCTGTCTCTCTCTCTTTCTCTCTCTCTCTCTCTCCCTGCTCCGTCCCCTGTCTCTCTCTCTCTCTCTCTCTCTCTCCCTGCTCCGTCCCCCCGTCTCTCTCTCTCTCTCTCTCTCTCTCTCTCCCTGCTCCGTCCCCTGTCTCTCTCTCTCTCTCTCTCTCTCTCTCTCTCCCGGTTCCATTCCCCCCGTCTCTCTCCCCCTGTCTCCGTCGCTGTTTTCGCTTCTCTTGCCATGTTCGTGTCTCTGAGGTTTTCGTTGTCAGGGATGTGGCGTTGAGATGGATGGAGATTACTGTGAGATTAGTATCTGTTTTGTGTGCTATTAGTGTGATTGCATTTGCAAATCTAATCAAAGGGCAGTATGCTCTGGGTGCTGAGGGTCTGGTAATCTCGATGTCATGGGCTGGAAACCTGGCAGCAGAACAAGTTCTCAATAAATCAGCAGCTCGTCAGTGCTGGCTATTAACGATCAGAATGAACAGTCACTTTTTACTTATTCAATTTACAGGCTGACATGGGATTATAAAGATAGATGGCAATAATCACACAAGGCAAATACGGTTTCATTCTCTCAGGCAGACCATCAGGCCAGTCAGATCATAGCAGTGTTGGTGTTGCTGAACTCTCTCAGTCCTTACCCTGTTTCTGCCTGGAAGGACAGTGTCTCAATGACGACAGGGTAACCCCTCTGTGGGGGCCGGGACTCCACCTCAGTTCTGGGTTCAATCCCCACTCCAGACACACAGGCCAGGCCCAGGCTGGTCCAGACACACAGGCCCAGGCTGGTCCAGACACACAGGCCAGGCCCAGGCTGGTCCAGACACACAGGCCAGGCCCAGGCTGGTCCAGACACACAGGCCAGGCCCAGACTAGTCCAGACACACAGGCCAGGCCCAGGCTGGTCCAGACACACAGGCCAGGCCCAGGCTAGTCAGGACACACAGGCCAGGCCCAGGCTGGTCCAGACACACAGGCCAGGCCCAGGCTGGTCCAGGCTCAATCCCATCAACTTTACGTCCCCACCTTCAGCAATCCTGGTTGGGTTTAAAAATGACACCCTTTTCTATGTTGTCCTTATTTAATCCCCAGGCAGCAGATCTTCTGATGATGCCACTGTTTAAGAAGGGCGGTAAAGACAAGCCAGGGAACTATAGACCAGTGAGCCTGACCTCGGTGGTGGGCAAGTTGTTGGAGGGAATCCTGAGGGACAGGATGTACATGTATTTGGAAAGGCAAGGACTGATTCGGGATAGTCAACATGGCTTTGTGCGTGGGAAATCATGTCTCACAAACTTGATTGAGTTTTTTGAAGAAGTAACAAAGAGGATTGATGAGGGCAGAGCAGTAGATGTGATCTATATGGACTTCAGTAAGGCATTCGACAAGGTTCCCCACGGGAGACTGATTAGCAAGGTTAGATCTCATGGAATACAGGGAGAACTAGCCATTTGGATACAGAACTGGCTCAAAGGTAGAGACAAAGGGTGGTGGAGGAGGGTTGTTTTTCAGACTGGAGGCCTGTGACCAGTGGAGTGGCACAAAGATCAGTGCTGGGCCCTCTACTTTTTGTCATTTATATAAATGATTTGGATGCAAGCATAAGAGGTACGTTAGTAAGTTTGCAGATGACACCAAAATTGGAGGTGTAGTGGACAGCGAAGAAGGTTACCTCAGATTACAACAGGATCTGGACCAGATGGGCCAATGGGCTGAGAATTAGCAGGAACAAACCAGAGATAACAACTCTGTTAGTTCTAGCTCAGGGAGCTAGGGTGGAAGCTTAGAGCTAGGACAAACAGAGTTGTTGTCTCTGGTTTGTTGCCCGTGCCACGTGCCAGTGAGGTGAGGAACAGGGAGAGAGAGGAGTTGAACATGTGGCTACAGGGATGGTGCAGGAGGGAGGGTTTTGGATTCTTGGATAATTGGGACTCTTTCTGGGGAAGGTGGGACCTCTACAGACAGGATGGTCATCATCTGAACCAGAGGGACACCAGTATCATGGGGGGGGGGGGGGGGGGGGGGGGTGGAGATTTGTGAATGCTCTTCAAAGGGTTGGGGGTTTAAACTAATGCAGTAGGGGGATGGGAACCTGGATTGTGGTCCCACTGTCCAGGAGGTTGAGAGTACTGAGATCAGAAATATGGTCTCAAGGTCACAGGAGTGCACCGGCAAGCAAGAAGGTGGTTTGAGGTGTATCTACTTCAACGCCAGGAGCATCCGGAATAAGGTGGGTGAACTTGCAGCATGGGTTGGTACCTGGGACTTCGATGTTGTGGCCATTTTGGAGACTTAGATAGAGCAGGGACAGGAATGGTTGTTGCAGGTTCCAGGATTTAGATGTTTCAGTAAGAACAGAGAAGATGGTAAAAGAGGGGGAGGTGTGGCATTGTTGGTCAAGGACAGTATTACAGTTGCAGAAAGGATGTTTGGGGACTCGTCAACTGAGGTAGTATGGGCTGAGGTTGGAAACAGGGAAGGAGAGGTCACCCTGTTGGGAGTTTTCTATCGGCCTCCAGATAGTTCCAGAGATGTAGAGGAAAGGATAGCAAAGATGATTCTCGATGGGAGTGAGAGAGACAGGATAGTTGTTATGGGGGACTTCAACTTTCCAAATATTGACTGGGAACACTATAGTATGAGTACTATGGATGGGTCAGTTTTTGTCCAGTGTGTGCAGGAGGGCTTCCTGACATAGTATGTAGACAGGCCAACAAGGGGCGAAGCCACATTGGATTTGGTACTGGGTAACGAGCCCGGCCAGGTGTTAGACTTGGAAGTAGGTAAGCATTTTGGTGATAGTGATCACAATTCTGTTATGTTTACTTTAGTGATAGAAAGGGATAGGTGTATACCACTGGGCAAGAGTTACAGCTGGGGAAAGGCAATTACGATGCGATTAGGCAAGATTTAGGATGGTAGCGAGTTTTGAGAAGATTTGTAGCTCAGGTTGAGGTTCTGGATGTAGATTTGCTCGCTGAGCTGGAAGGTTCGTTTTCAGATGTTTTGTCACCATACTAGGTAACATCTTCAGTAAGGCTCCAGCTGAAACTCTGGTGGTGTAGCCCACTTTCTATTTATGTTTAGGTTTGTGATGTCATTACCTGTGGTGACATCATTTCCTATGGTGATGACATTTCCCGTTCTTTTTTTCAGGGGTTGGTAGATGGGATCCAAGTCAATGTGTTTGTTGATAGAGTTTCGGTTGGAATGCCATGCTTCTAGGAATTCTTGTGCGTCTCTGTGTTTGGCTTGTCCTCGGATGGATGTGTTGTCCCAGTCAAAGTGGTGTCCTTCCTCATCCGTATGTGAGGATATTAGAGAGAGAGGGTTATGTTGTTTCGTGGCTAGTTGGTGTTCATGTATCCTGGTGGCTAGTTTTCTGCCTGTTTGTCCAATGTAGTGTTTGTTACAGTCCTTGCACGGTATTTTGTAAATGACATTAGTTTTGCTCATCTGCACAGGGTCTTGCAAGTTCATTAGCTGCTGTTTTAGTGTGTTGGTGGGTTTGTGGGTTACAATGATGCCAAGGGGTCTGAGTAGTCTGGCAGTCAGTTCCAAGATGTCTTTAGTGTAGGGGAGAGTGGCTAAGGTTTCTGGACATGTTTTGTCTGCTTGTTTGAAATCGGCGGACTGTGTACATTGGGTACCTGGTCATTTTGAATACACTGGAATGGTGATTTTCCTCTGGTCTGCATAGTCCCTCTGTGCTGCAGTGTGTGGTGGCTCATTGAAATAATGTTCTGACACAGCTTCGTTTGTGGCTTTTGGGATGATTGCTTCTGTAGTTCAGTACTTGGTCTGTATGTGTTGTTTTCCTGTAGACACTGGTTTGAAGTTGGCCATTGGCTGTTCACTCCACTGTGACATCTAGGAATGGCAGATTGTTGTTGTTTTCCTCCTCTTTAGTGAATTTGATGCCAGTAAGGGTATTATTGATGGTCTTGAAGGTTTCCTCTAATTTGTTTCGTTTAGTGATGACTATACAGGCAACGAGCAAAACTAATGTCATTTACAAAATACTTTGCAAGGACTGTAACAAACACTACATTGGACAAACAGGCAGAAAACTAGCCACCAGGATACATGAACACCAACTAGCCACAATAAGACATGACCCTCTCTCACTAGTATCCTCACATACAGATGAGGAAGGACACCACTTCAACGGGACAACACATCCATCCGAGGACAAGCCAAAGACACGCATGAGAATTCCTAGAAGCATGGCATTCCAACCAGAACTCTATCGACAAACACACGGACTTGGATCCCATTTACCACCCCCTGAGAAAAAGAACAGGAAATGGCATCACCAACCCAAGGAAACTCAAACATCCAAATTAGAAAGCAGACTACACCACCAGTGCTTCATTCAGAGACTCACTGATGATGTTACCTAGTATGGTGACCTCCACACACATCATCTATTGCATCCGCTGCACCCGATGTGGCCTCCTCTATATTGGTGAGACAGGCCGCTTACTTGCGGAACGCTTCAGAGAACACCTCTGGGCCGCCCGAACCAACCAACCCAATCACCCCGTGGCTCAACACTTTAACTCCCCCTCCCACTCCACCGAGGACATGCAGGTCCTTGGACTCCTCCACCGGCAGAACACAACTACACGACGGCTGGAGGAGGAGCGCCTCATCTTCCGCCTGGGAACCCTCCAACCACAAGGTATGAATTCAGATTTCTCCAGCTTCCTCATTTCCCCTCCCCCCACCTTGTCTCAGTCGGTTCCCTCAACTCAGCACCGCCCTCCTAACCTGCAATCCTCTTCCTGACCTCTCCGCCCCCACCCCACTCCGGCCTATCACCCTCACCTTGACCTCCTTCCACCTATCCCACCTCCATCGCCCCTCCCCCTAGTCCCTCCTCCCTACCTTTTATCTTAGCCTGCTTGGCTCTCTCTCTCTTATTCCTGATGAAGGGCTTATGCTCGAAACGTCGAATTCTCTATTCCTGAGATGCTGCCTAACCTGCTGTGCTTTGACCAGCAACACATTTGCAGCTGTGATCTCCAGCATCTGCAGACCTCATTTTTTACACGAAATGTCTGAAAACAAACCTTCCCACTCAGCGAGCAAACCTACATCCAAAGATTTAGGAAGCATAGGTTGGGGAAGGAAACTGCAGAGGGATGGACACATTAGAAATGTGGAGTTTATTCAAGGAGCAGCTACAGTGGGTCTTTGATAAGTATGTAAGTGGTCTAGTGAAGGAGGTGTGGTTTAGTATGGAAGCTGAATCTCTTGTCATGAGGAAGAAGAAGACTTATGATGTACAAAGTTAAAAAATCACACAAAACCAGGTTATAGTCCAACAGGTTTAATTGGAAGCATTAGCTTTCAGAGTGTTGCTCCTTCATCAGGTGATAGTGTCCTCCACATCAGCCCTGATGAAGGAGCATCACTCCGAAAGCTAGTGTGCTTCCAATTAAACCTGTTGGACTATAATCTGGTTTTGTGTGATTTTTTTAAACTTTGTATACCTCAGTCCAACACCAGCATCTCCAAATTATGTTAGGATGAGATGTGATGGCTCAGTCAGGACGCTTGAGAGTTATACGTTAACCAGGAAAGACCTAAAGAGAGAGCTGAGAAGAGTGAGGAGGGAACATGAGAAGTTGTTGGCAGGTAGGAACAAGGGAAAACCCTAAAGAGTTCTATAGGATTGTCAGGAATAAATGAATGATGAGAGTAAGATGAGGGCCAACCAAGGACAGGAGTAGGAAGTTGGGCGTGGAGTCCAAGGAGATAGGGGAAATGCTAAATGAATATTTTTCCTCAGTATTCACACGGGAAAAAGATAATGTTGTCGAGGAGAATACTGAGATACAGGCTACTAGACTGGGTAGGATTGAGCTTCATAAGGAGTTGTTAGCAATTCTGGAAAGTGTCACTATAGAGAAGTCCCCTGGGCTGGATGGGATTTATCCTAGGATCCTCTGGGAAGCCAGGGAGGAGATTGCTGAGCTTTTGGCTTTGATCTTTAAATCGTCATTGTCTACAGGAATAGTGCCAGAAGACTGGAGGATAGCAAATTGTTTAAGAAGGGGAGTAGAGACAACCCTGGTAATTATAGACCAGTGAGCCTTACTTCAGTTGTTGGTAAAGTGTTGGAAAAGGATATAAGAGATAAAATTTATAATCATCGAGAAAAGAATCATTTGATTAGGGATCGTCAGCATGGTTTTGTGAAGGGTAGGTTGTGCCTCACAAACCTTATTGAGTTCTTTGAGAAGGTGACCAAACAGATAGATGAGAGTAAACCGGTTGATGTGGTGTATATAGATTTCAGCAAGGCGTTCGATAAGGTTCCCCACAGTAGGCTATTGTACAAAATGCAGAGGAATGGGATTGTGGGAGATATAGCAGTTTGGGTCAGTAATTGGCTTGCTGAAAGAAGACAGAGGGTGGTGGTTGATGGGAAATGTTCATCCTGGAGTCCAGTTACCAGTGGTGTACCGCAAGGGTCGGTGTTGGGTCCACTGCTGTTTGTCATTTTTATAAACGACCTGGATGAGGGCGTAGATGGGTGGGTTAGTAAATTTGCAGATGACACTAAAGTCGGTGGAGTTGTGGATAGTGCTGAAGGATGTTGTAGGTTACAGAGAGACATAGATAAGCTGCAGAGCTGGGCTGAGAGGTAGCAAATGGGGTTTAATGTGGAAAAGTGTGAGGTGATTCACTTTGGAAGGAGTAACAGGAATAAAGAGTGCTGGGCTAATGGTAAGATTCTTAGTTAAAAATCACACAATACCAGGTTATAGTCCAACAGGTTTAATTGGAAGCACACTAGCTTTTATTGGTCAGAGTATTGAGCACAGGAGTTGGGAGGTCATGTTGCGGCTGTACAGGACATTGGTTAGGACACTGTTGGAATATTACATGCAATTCTGGTCTCCTTCCTATCAGAAAGACGTTGTGAAACTTGAAAGGGTTCAGAAAGGATTTACAAGGATGTTGCCAGGGTTGGAGGATCTGAGCTACAGGGAGATGCTGAACAGGCTGGGGCTGTTTTCCCTAGAGCGTCGGAGGCTGAGGGGTGACCTTATAGAGGTTTATAAAATCATGAGGGGCATGGATCGGATAAATAGACAAAGTCTTTTCCCTGGGGTCGGGGCGTCCAGAACTAGAGGGCATAGGTTTAGAGTGAGAGGGGAAAGATATAAAAAAGACCTAAGGGGTAACTTTTTCACACAGAGGGTGGTATGTGTGTGGAATGAGCTGCCAGAGGATGTGGTGGAGGCTGGTACAATTACAACATTTAAGGGGCATCAGGATGGGTTTATGAATAGGAAGGGTTTGGAGGGATATGGGCCGGGTGCTGACAGGTGGGACTAGATAGGATTGGGATATCTGGTCAGCATGGACGGGTTGGACCGAAGGGTCTGTTTCCGTGCTGTACATCTCTATGACTCTGTTAGATTCACGACATTGTCTGTGTTGGCCCTTGAGCCCGTGATTGACAGACAGACTGACAGACGTGTCACTGATGGTGAGGTCAGTATTTATCAAAAACCAAAAGAAATGTGGGTGCTAGAAATCAGAAACAGAAATTGCTGGAAAAGCTCAGCAGGTCTGGCAGCATCTGTGGAGAGAAATCAGAGTTAACGTTTCAGGCCCAGTGACCCTTCCTCAGGACTGAGAGTCGTCAGGAATCTGTCAGTTTATACGCAGCAGCTGGGGTGGGGGGAGGTGGTAAGGGGAGGATGGTAGTGAGGATAGAGCTGAGAGAGAGAGAGAGAGAGAGAGAGAAAGGTGGTTGGACAGATCATGGAAAGGCTAAAAGTCAGACTAGGAATGGGAACAGCTACTAATGGGGCCTGTTAAGGGCTAACGATGGGTAGTGTGTAATAGCAGCTCATGTGATCACAAGACCTGTATGTGTGTGTGTGGGTGTGTGTGTCTGTGTCTGTGTGTGTGTGTGTGTGTGTGTGTGGGTGTGGGTGTGTGTGTGTGGGTGTGTGTGTGTGGGGCTGGGTGTGGGGCTGGGTGTGGGGCTGGGGTAAGGACATGGGGGAAGGTGCCTCAAGCCGGAGAATGGTTGAGTTTGATATTGAATCCTGAAGCCTGTCCGTCCCCGATCGGAAACCGAGGGGCTGTTCCTCCAGATTACACTGAGCTCCAGTGGAGCCCTGCACCGAGACTGTGACAGAGATAGAGATGTTCACCAGGGACCGGAGTGGGGGGAAGGGGGGGTGGGGAGGGGGGGGGGGGGGGTTAAAGGAGCAGGTAACTGGAATCTCAGGGCCTTATTTACAGGCAGAATGTAGGAGTTCTGTGAAGGGGTCACCCAGTC
Source organism: Hemiscyllium ocellatum (assembly GCF_020745735.1). Taxonomy (NCBI): domain Eukaryota; kingdom Metazoa; phylum Chordata; class Chondrichthyes; order Orectolobiformes; family Hemiscylliidae; genus Hemiscyllium; species Hemiscyllium ocellatum. The sequence continues at coordinate 118,607,149 of NC_083408.1, forward strand.
TCCAGCTTCGCTTCCCCAATGCAGAGGAGACCACATTGTGAGCAGTGAATAAGAACATTACAGCACAGAACAGGCCCTTCGGCCCTCCATATTGCATTGACCTGTGGAACCAATCTGAAGTCCATCTAACCTACACGAAAGAACAAAGAACAAAGAAAATTTCCAGTCCAGGAACAGGCCCTTCGGCCCTCCAAGCCTGAACCAATCCAAATCCACTCTCAACCTGTCGCCCAATTCCTAAACATCTGTATCTCTCTGCTCCCCACCTACTCACCTACTCCTGACCTCTCGTTATTGAATCCCTCATCCTGGGAAAAAGCTTGTCTCTATCCACCCTGTCTATACCCTTCATGATTTTGTAAACCTCAATCAGTTCCCCCCTCAATCTCCTTTTTTCTAATGAAAACAAACCTAACCTACTCAACCTCTCTTCATAGCTAGCACCTTCCATACCAGGCAACATCCTCGTAAACCTTCTCTGCACTCTCTCCAAAGCGTCCACATCCTTTTGGTAATGTGGCGACCAGAACTGTACACAATATTCTAAATGCGGCCGAACCAATGTCCTGTACAATGTTAACATGACCTGCCAGCTCTTATACTCAATACCCCGTCCAATGAAGGCCAGCATACTATATGTCTTTGTGACCACTCTACCCACCTGTGCAGCAACCTTCAGGGTACAATGGACCTGCACTCCCAGATCTCTCTGCTCATCAACTTTTCCCAAGGTTCTTCCATTCACTGTATAATTCGCTCTAGAATTAGACTTGCCTAAATGCATCACCTCACATTTGTCTGGATTGAACTCCATCTGCCACTTCTCTGCCCAACTCTCCAGTCTGTCTATATCCTCCTGTATTCTCTGACAGTCCCTTATGCTTTCTGCGACTCCACCAATCTTTGTGTCATCTGCAAACTTGCTGATCATACCAACAGTGCCCTCTTCCAGATCATTTATGTATATTACAAACAACAGTGGCCCCAGCACTGACCCCTGTGGAACACCACTGGTCACCTTTCTCCATTTCGAGAAACTCCCTTCAACTACTACTCTCTGTCTCCTGTTGCTCAACCAGTTCTTTACCCACCTAGCTAGAACACCCTGCACACCATGTGACTTCACTTTCTTCATTAGTCTACAATGGGGAACCTTATCAAACACCTTACTAAAGTCCATTTATATGACATCAACAGCCCTTCCTTCATCGATCAACTTGGTCACTTCCTCAAAGATCTTTATTAAGTTGGTAAGGTACGATTTCTCCCGCACAAAACCATGTTGCCTATCACTGATAAGCCCATTCTTTTTCAAATATAAATAGATCCTATCCCTCAGTACCTTCTCCAGCAACTTTCCCACCACTGACATCAGACTCACTGGTCTGTAGTTACCCGGAATATCCCTACTACCCTTCTTGTACAGGGGTACAACATGAGCAACCCTCCAGTCCTCCGGCACCTCACCTGTATTTAAGGATGTCACAAAGATATCTGTCAGGGCCCTAGCTATTTCCTCTCTCGCCTCCCTCAGCAACCTGGGATAGATCCCATCCGGTCCTGGGGATTTGTCCAACTTAATAACCTCTAACCTACCCAACACCTCTCCCCTACTTATGTCAACATGATCCAGAGTAATCAAACTTCTATCTCTAATCTCAACATTCATCATGTCCCTCTCCTCAGTGAACACTGATGCAAAGTACTCATTCAGAATCTCACCCATTCTCTCAGGTTCAGCACACAGCCTTCCTTCATTATCTTTTAGTGGACCAATCCTTTCTTTAGTTACCCGCTTGCTTCTTATATAAGAATAAAATGCATTGGGATTCTCCTTAATTCTGCTCGCTAAAGCTATCTCATGGTCCCTTTTCGCCCACTTGATTCCTCGTTTAAGACTTGTCCTACTCTTCCGATATTCCTCCAGGGCCCGTTCTGTTCTTAACTGCCTGGACCTTATGTACACTTCCCTTTTCCTCTTGGCTGGTCATACAATTTCTCCTGCCATCCACAGTTCACGAATCTTTCCCTTCCTATCCTTTGCCTTCAATGGGACATGCCTATCCTGCACTGCCATTAACCTATCTTTGAAAGCCTCCCACATCTCAAATGTGGACTTCCCTTCAAATAACTGTGTCCAATCCACATTTCCCAGCTCCTGCCTAATTTTGATATAATTGGCCTTGGCCCAGTTTAGTACTTGTCCCTGAGGACCACTCTCCTCTTTATGAGTATTCTAAAACTTACAGAATTGTGGTCATTGTTCCCAAAGAAATCCCCCACTGCAACATCTACCACCTGTCCTGGCTCGTTCCCCAGTACCAGGTCCAACATGGCCCCTTCCCTCGTCGGTCTATTGACATACTGCTCTAGAAAACTCTCCTGGACGCTTCTTACAAATTCTACACCATCCAGACCTCTGACGCTAAGTGTATCCCAGTCATTGTTGGGAAAATTAAAATCTCCCATCACCACTACCCTAATGCCTCTACATCTTTCCATAATCTGTTTCCCTATTTGTTCTTCCTCACGCTCACTGTTGGGAGGTCTGTAATACAGCCCCAACAATGTAACTGCACCTTTATTTCTCAGCTCCACCCATAATGCCTCACTACCTACAACCTCCATAGTGTCCTCCTTTAGCACAGCCGTGATAGCGTCCCTGACCAGCAATGCAATTCCACCCCACCTTTTACTTCCCTCCCTGTCCTGGCTGAAGCATCTATCTCCTGGAACCTTTAGTTACCAATCATCATGCCCTTCCTTCAACCAAGTCTCTGTGATGGCAATAATGTCATACTCCCAGGCACCAATCCAAGCCCTAAGTTCATCTGCCTTACACACTATACTCCATGCATTAAAGTAGATGCATTTTAGGCCACCAGTTTTTTTGTGCTCACCTGCTCTCTGCCTATTCTTCCCTTTATTAATGTTATCTTCATAATTCTTACAGTCTCCAGTTTCCACCTCGCTGCCTACTTGTTTTCTCTTCTGGTTCCCAGCCCCTGCCACATGAGTTTAAACCTCCCCAACAGCAGTAGCAAAAACTCCCCCAAGGACGTTGGTTCCGGTCTAATTCAGATGTAGACCATCCATTTTGTAATAGTCCCACCTTCCCCAGAACCGGTCCCAATGTCTAACAAATCTGAACCTCTTCCCTCAAGCCACGTGTTCATCCTGCCTATCTTCTCATTTCTACGCTGGCTAGCACATGGCACTGGTAGTAATCCCGAGATCACTACCTTTGAGGTCCTCCTCTTTAACTTCTGTCCTAGCTCCCTGAATTCTGCTTTCAGGACCTCATCTCGTTTTTTTACTTATATCGTTGGTACCTACATGCACCAAGACAACTGGCTGTTCACCCTCCCCTTTTAGAATGCTCTGCAGCCGATCGGTGACATCCCTGACCCGAGCACCTGGGAGGCAATATATCATCCGGGAGTCCCGTCTTTGGCCACAGAACCGCCTATCTACTCCCCTTACAGTAGAATCCCCTAAGACTATGGCCCTGAGTCTTTTTCCTGCCCTTCTGAACAGCAGTGCCAACCACGATGCTATGATCCTGGCAACTGCTGCCCTCCCCTGGTGAGCCACCTCCCCCAACAATATCCAAAACATTTTGGAGGGAGATGACCGCAGGGGACACCTGCACTGCCTTCCTACTCTTTCTCTGCCTTTTGGTCACCCATTCACTGTCTCCCTCAGTAACTCTAACCTGCGGTGTGACCAGTTCACTAAAGGTGCTATCCACGACCTCCTGAGTATTGCGGATGCTCCACAGTGAGTCCATCTGCAGCTCCAGAGCCGTCATGTGGTCAAACAACAGCTGCAGCTGGACACACTTCCTGCACGTAAAGGAGTCCCTGAGCTCCCACATTGAGCAAGAGGCACATGCCACGGATCTACACGATTCCATTCTCCTCCATATGTTTATCCAATGACCATTTAAATGTCCTTAAAGTTGGTGAGTCTACTCCTGTTGCAGGCAGGGTGTTCCACATTCCTTCTATTCTCTGAGTAAAGAGACTACCTCCAACATCTGTCCCATATCTATCACCCCTCAATTTAAAGTTATGTCCCCTCGTGCTCGCCATTGCCATCCTCAGAAAAAAGGCTCTCTGAACTCGGATTTCTCCAGTTTCCTCATTTCCCCTCCCCCCACCTTGTCTCAGTCGGTTCCCTCAACTCAGCACCGCCCTCCTAACCTGCTATTTTCTTCCTGACCTCTCCGCCCCCACCCCACTCCGGCCTATCACCCTCACCTTGACCTCCTTCCACCTACCACATCTCCATCGCCCCACCCCAAGTCCCTCCTCCCTACCTTTTATCTTAGCCTGCTGGACACACTCTCCTCATTCCTGATGAAGGGCTCTGGCCTGAAACATCAATTCTCCTGTTCCTTGGATGCTGCCTGACCTGCTGTGCTTTAATCAGCAACACATTTTCAGCTCTGATCTCCAGCATCTGCAGACCTCACTTTTTACTCTCCCTGCCCACCCTATCTAACCCTCTGATTATCTTATATGTCTCTAATAAGTCACCTCTCAAACTTCTCTCTAACGAGAACAGCCTCAAGGCCCTCAGCCTTTCCTCGTAAGACCTTCCCTCCATACCAGGCAACATCCTAGTAAATCTCCTCTGTACCCTTTCCAAAGCTTCTTATCCTTCTTATAATGCGGTGACCAGAACTGGACATAATACTCCTCAGAGTTTTGTACAGCTGCAGCATAACCTTGTGGCTTCGAAACCCGATCCCTCTCCCAATAAAAGGTAACCCCCCCGTACACCACCTGAACAACCCTCTCGGCCTGGGTTGGCAAATGCCAGGGTTCAATGTTAGATTGAGTGAAGTCTGGGTAAAGCGCTGCTTCCCCTGGAAGGTGTCTTTGGGCCCCTTTGATACTGAGGAGGGAGGAAGGAAACGGGAAGGTGTTACACCTTCTGCACAGTGGCTGAGTGGTTAGCACTGCTGCCTCACAGCACCAGGGTCCCAGGTTCAATTCCCGCCTCGAGTGACTGACTGTGTGGAGTTTGCACATTCTCCCTGTGTCTGCGTGGGTTTCCTCCAGGTGCTCTGATAACGTCATCGATATATGGGAGAAGGAGTTGTGGGTGGGGGCCGGAATAAGACTGGAACACATAGCCCACAGAGAGACAGGAATCTCCGGGACCCATGTGTGTGCCCACAGTCACCTCTCTGACCTGGAGAAAGTTAGAGGAGAAGTTGTTGAGGGTGACTGGTGGGACCCGAGCAGCTGGTGGGACAGGTCCCAGGAAGAAACAGAGAGCCCCGAGACCATCTGGGCGGGCGATGGACAGAGCTGGATAGATTCTGGTTCAATTAGAAATTGAGGGTTATTGGACGGCAGTTAGAAACATGAAGAGATTAGCTATGACCTTATGCAGTCAGGGTCAAGGGGCTGAATGGCCTCCTTGCGTTCCTAATGCTAATCCTGAAGTGTGTCTGTCCAGGAAAGGAGCTCCTGGTGTTGGGATGATATTTTCATACAGACAGGGGCTGGGTAATGAACAGGACAAAGGTTCCGAGTAAATGGGTCATTTTCAGGTTAGCATGTGGACTGTCCCAGCGATGGGTGCTCCTCACAGCTGTACACTACACAACACTACACTACACTACACTACACAACACTACACTACACTACACTACACTACACTACACTGCACGGCACGGCACGGCACGGCACTGCACTGCACTACACAACACTACACAACACTACACTACACTACACTACACTGCACGGCACGGCACGGCACTGCACTGCACTGCACTGCACTACACTACACTACACTACACTACACTGCACTGCACTGCACTGCACGGCACGGCACTACACTACACTACACAGCACTACACAGCACTGCACTACACTGCACTACACTGCACTGCACTGCACTGCACTGCACGGCACGGCACGGCACTACACTGCACTGCACTGCACTACACTACACTACACTGCACTGCACTACACTACACTACACAACACTGCACTGCACTACACTACACTACACTGCACTGCACTGCACTGCACTGCACGGCACTGCACTACACTACACTACACTACACTGCACTGCACTGCACTACACTACACTACACTGCACTGCACGGCACGGCACGGCACTACACTACACTACACTACACTACACTGCACTGCACTGCACGGCACTACACTACACTACACTACACTACACTACACTACAGTACACTACTCTACACTACACTACACTACACTACACTACACTACACAACACAACCCTACACAACACTACACTACACAACACAACACTACACTACTCTACACTACACTACTCTACACTACACTACACTACACTACACTGCACTACACTACACTACACTACACTACAGTACACTACTCTACACTACACTACACTACACTACACAACACTACACTACACTACACAACACAACCCTACACAACACTACACTACACTACTCTACACTACACTACACTACACTACACTGCACTACACTACACTACACTACACTACACTGCACAACACTACACTACACTACACTACACTACAGTACACTACTCTACACTACACTACACTACACTACACTACACTACACAACACAACCCTACACAACACTACACTACACTACTCTACACTACACTACACTACACAACACTACACTACACTACTCTACACTACACTACACTACACTACACTACAGTACACTACTCTACACTACACTACACTACACTAAACACTACACTACACTACACTACACTACACTACACAACACTACTCTACACTACACAACACAACACTACACTACACTACACAACACTACACTACACAACACTACACTACACTACACTACACTACACTACACTACACTACTCTACACTACACTACACAACACAACACTACACAACACTACACTACACTACACTACACTACTCTACACTACACTACACTACACTACACTACAGTACACTACTCTACACTACACAACACTACACTACACTACACTACACTACTCTACACTACACAACACTACACTACACAACACTACACTACACTACACTACACAACACTACACTACACTACACTACACTACACTACACTACACTACACAACACTACACTACACTACACTACACTACTCTACACTACACAACACTACACTACACAACACTACACTACACTACACTACACTACACTACACTACACTACACTACACTATACTACACTACACAACACTACACTACACTACACTACACTACACTACACTACACTACATTACTACCTGCATTACAATTACATTTCCTGATGTTCTAAAGATAAGTTGGAAAGCAAGTTTGGGAGGAAGATACATAGAGTCCACTAAGGGATACCAATCGGTTAAATGAGGGCAGAAGTTTGGCAAATGAATTATATTCAAATGCGGCCATCTGCACTTTGACTGTCAGAATGGAGGTGGAAGCTAACCTTGTTACTGTGTTGAGTTTTCTCAGGTCTGGACAGAGTCTGAGTGTCTGACGCTGTTTGGGGACATACACTGCTGGGGAACTATAGCTGCTTTGCCTGTTTAAATTTGGTGGGGGGTTCCAAAATGTTTTTAATTTCTGCCTTTACCTAACCTTGTTTTTCCAAACAAGAGTTTTTTTTTGTATAGGAGAGGGATTCCCTAAATCCGGTTAAATCTGCCCGCCCTGGTTTGTCCCCACACACTCCTTTCAATCCAGTCAGTCACCTTGTTCTACTCTCAATGTGTGAAAGTGTGAGATCTAACTCCTCGAGCTGTTCAGTGTTAGCTCATCGGGAGGTTCTTTGCCAGAACTGTCCAGTCCTGTTTCTGCCTCATTCTCACCACCCTCTCACCCTCTGCTGTCCCTCAATCCTCATGTTATGACCCTGATGGGGGCAGTGGATTTGGAAATGACGTCTCACTGTTCCTCCAGCTGTCACGAGTATGGAATCTGACCGGTTTATTCTCTCTGAAGGTGAACATCTGACCACTGTCTGTGAAATATCGCGTGTGTCTGTGCTGCTTGAGTGTGCTTCCCTGAAGAAAGATGATCTGGCTGTTGAGGGAGTGCAGTGCAGGACTGATTCCTGGGATAGCAGGACTGACACGTGAATAGAGACAGGATCCCAGGGAACTACATTCACGAGTTTAGAGAATGAGAAGGGAATCTCATAGAAACCTAGAAAGTTCTAACAGGACGAGACAGGAGAAACACAGGAGGGATATTCCCCATGACCAGGTGGGTCACAGTCTAATACTGAGATGGAGAGGAATTCCTCCAGCCAGAGAGTGGGGTGACTGTGCGATTCTCTGTCACAGGAAGCATTTGAGGACAGAACATTGAATGTTTTCGAGCAGGAGTTCGATAAGAGTTCTTAGGGTTAAAGGGAACAAAGGATCTGGGGAGAAAGCAGGAACAGGGGTCTGAATTGGATGATTAGCTCTGATCCATATTGAATGGTGGAGCAGGCTCGATGGGCTGAATGGCCTGTTTTAAATGTTTCCAGGAGTGACAAACAAAATGTTATTGATCACAAATCATCCCCTAGCCCTGTGGTGACGGTGCTGTGTTACTTTCTACAACGTCAACCTCAGCTAGACTCCCTTTAAATCCAAACACTACCATTCACTCATAAATAGGACAGACAGGACTGAGACAAACTGGTTTGAGCAGGAATCCCATGGATGAAAATACAGAAAACAAGGTGCAAAGTCCCGTGGATCCGTGTTTAATCCGATACAGGAAACGAGGTGATTTCCTCACAGACTTCTGAAGCTGTTGTTTTGCTAATGATGTCATATTGCTGACTGTGGCGATCCTCAGTCAGGGGTCGGTCAGTTAGACCTAGGTCTTAGCTTGAACTGTTCATTCATATTGTAAAGTCAGAGAGAGAGAGAGAGAGAGAGAGGGAGGGAGAGACAGAGACAGAGGGAGAGAGACAGGGGGGTTAGAGGGAGGGAGGGTAAGAGAGAGAGAGGGGGTGGGTATGGTTTCCCTCCTCCCAGTTTATGAAACAGTCAGTCCAGAAGCTGTTGCTGAGCAATTCGTGTTTTTTTTCCATAAATAACTGCGGCCCTCCAGTCTCATGAACCAATCAGGACCCAGTGTCAGTGAGTTCAGAGAACCACCCCCCCCCCCCCCCCCAGGTAGCTGAGAACATGGGGGGGGGGGC